>NC_090880.1:22705148-22715148 GCF_036669935.1 Montipora foliosa
CCAACATGTTCGTTGCCGTTGCTGCTATCGTTCTTATCTGGACCGTTTCTTAAGTTGAACTTTGGCGTACCTCAGGGTTCGTGTCTCGGCCCGCTGCTCTTTGCTGTTTATGCTAGTAAACTATTTGATGTAGTTAAACATCACCTACCAACGGTACATTGCTATGCGGACGATACACAGCTCTATGTCTCGTTTAGTCCAAATGATGAGACTGGTCAAGACAGATTGTGGATGACTACTGATAAACTTCTTTTTAACGATGACAAGACTGAGTTTGCTGTGATTGGCACCAAACAACAGCTCGCCAAAGTTCAACTTAACACCATTACTATTGGTCAGTTTGAAATAACACCTACGTCATCTGTTAAGAACTTGGGAGTGTGGTTTGATTCCACATTGTCAATGAACTCACATATCAGACTTGTTCATTAGCATTCTACTACTTGTATAATATTGGGAAAATTAGAAAGTACTTGTCTAGAGAATCTATTGAAAAGCTGATTCACGCTTTTGTTAGTAGTCGTACAGACTATTGCAATAGCCTTCTTTTTCGCCTACCAGCCTATCAAATTGATTAACCCTCATATACCTTCATCTACCTTCAATCACGTTCATTTACCGTCATTTATCTTCATGTTCATTTACCTTAATATACCTTTATCAACCTTCATTCACATTCATTTACCCTCAGCTACATTCATTTACTCAAAACTACCTTCAATCATGTTTATTTACCTTAATATACCTTCATTGACGTTCATTTACCTTCAGCTACATTCATTTACCTTCATTGAACATTTAATCGTTTCAGAAAAATCCTTGCGATTTTTGTGTCATCTTTTTGCGGGCAAATTTTTGCTTAAGCTTTCAGTCCTGGACAAATCTCGGTGGGAAAACCGAAGATAATCAAATCGGTGGTTGGAGCGGGAGCTCAGAGCATCTATATGTTCAATGTGCGCTCTTGCCATTTTTTTACTCGAGTTTGCACAACATACAGTATGTTAAATATCCCCGTCTCTGTCAGGCACAACTTTGATACCCATACTTCTTGCTGATCCTATCACTGATCTACAAACGCTTCTTAAAGGTACATTCCTGCAAGTTGCATCTTGTTTTTTTATCTTCGCTATTTCATAGACCTGTTTCAAGGTAACCGTGCCAGCAACTTCTCGTCCTGCGAAAAGACAATTTACCAGTCACGCAAGTGTATATTGCAAAAAAGAACATTTGGAAGAAAATCATTGTGTTCTTCTTAATTTTCTACCCTTATAATAATAATGATGATGATGATGATGATAATCATCAAGAGACAGCATCCAGGGTTTATGATTCGACAGTTCAACATCGTCATTGACGCTCTTGGTGGCTACTCAAAAAGTCTACAGGAAGACGTCAAGGCATTAGTGGGCTCAGATAGGTACCGAGAAGATAGGTACTCAGAAGAATGCAGAAAGCCATCCTGAGCCACACCCTTCATATCGCTAAAACATTCAAGGTGATGTGCTAGCCACTTGGATACCTATGGGGCGCTAATTCACTACTTGCACAATCCCATACTTCACCTCTGTTACCCCCCAAAACGTTTGCATAACCATTGTTTGCAATTTCTCCTGGGAAATGAAAATGTCCCAATAGAAGTTGAAAACAATGCCTATGCACATTTTTGGGGGGTAAAAGAGGTGTATTATGGGATTTGTGCAAGTAGTGAATAAGACAATACACAATTAGCACTTAGCAGAGATTATTCGCATATCTATTTATTTCATGAATTTTATGCAATTTTACTCCCATCAAATGTAAATTCGTAAATTTTGAGATAATACTGGCTACGTTCACACGCCCAGTATTTGTGATTAGGACCTGGAATTCTGGAGTTTTAAACAACCATAATAATATTCACGATGTTTACCCAGGAAGCTCCACTCACCCACAGTGGTTTTCAGCGAGGTCCTGAATCTGATCGAATTGGAATTTAGAATTGTTAGCTTTTGAGGAGAGGGGGAAACCGGAGAACCCAGACAAAACCTTTCTGAAACTACCTTTACAGCACAGCCAACGCCCTATTTTGATTTCAAAATCCTGCCTTTCAGGAGGAAATCAGCACAACATCGGACCTCATGGGAAAGGAATAATGCCAATTTATGTCTAAAACAACTCACAAGATAAATGTCTCTTGGGAACAGAAATTTCAATACGGATCGAAGCAAGAGTAGCATCTATTGGACATGGATCAAAGTAATAGTAGCCTTTTGTTGGAACCAATGTTAAATTAATAATGCTCACCTGGCTTTTGTGCCCCTTTCTCAATACCTGCCGCAGCTTTGAGAAAATAAGACACTGGAGGGGAGTTCAATTCAAATGTAAATGTCCGGTCTCCCTGTTGCAAAATATAAGCCAAAAACAAGGAAGGAATATTCATCACGGAGGCTTCCCTCATGACAGGTTATTTAAAGGGGTATTGAAACTCCAGTGCCTCCTCTCATCCCTTGCACCTCTTCCCACCCCTCCCTTGACGTTTGACTCCCTGTCATAACCAGGGGTCATAAATTGGACCATCTTGGTCTCCTCTGGAAGAGATATTTATATACTGAAGCATGAGCGTTTTTGAGGTGCAGACGGCAACCGCAAGAGAACATTTCGCGTGCCAGGGCAGATTTTTATACTAATCATCTCTAATGGAGAAAAGATACTTAGCAATGGAAATGTGGTTGTGTAAAGACAAGTTAAAAGAGAAAACAGCTCACTTCCGGGTGGCGTCCGCGTCTCAAAAAACGTGTGTGTTTAAGCTCCCTATTTGATCCAGAGAGGGGTAACGAATTTGAATTTCTTTTCACACGTCTGTGGAAGGAAATTTGGTCAAGCAAGAATTGGGATTTGAACTTTGTGTCACTCGTTTTAGTGCTTACAGGTTTATTTTCATCACAATAACAGCAGCTTTATTTTGTTGGTCATATGCAGAAGAAACAAGGTTTGCAAAGGTTTTGTTACTATTTCAAAGTGTCTTCCGTGCTTAACTAATCACCATTTTAATAATACGTAAGTATGATCTTCTTTAATGGACATACACATAAAATTGCAGCATTTGAATAGCTGTTTGGCTCACAAGAACGGGTCTTACAACATACACAAGCCAATACAAATGAGCAATCAGATTCTGCTGATGTCGACTTATATACAGAAATTCATGTATTAGTAATTACAAGATGAATGCCCAATTTTGACATCCAACACAAGTGTCCTCTTAAGTATCAGCATTTGATACCTGTTTCAGCAAGTGTCAGGGTAGTGTTATGTTTAAGTTAGGGTAAATGCAACTCTTTATCTTAAATTGAGAAGGAGAATTTAGGGGACACTTACCGTCAGTGATGTTGATCATTATTTGCCTACATTCCCAAACACAATTGATATTTAAGATGGGGAGAAACAAAGAGGACATTTATTCAAATTGGTGTCATTCTACTTACTTGCATTGCAAAACATATCAGAAATCTGTTTGTTAATTCAGTGATTTTCACTTCTGAACTAAAGTTCTATGATGCTAACATTGCTTTGAATACTTGGTACAATTTCATTTTGTCCAAAAGCTCCCTTGACGAGGGCATCATGACTCCAAAATGTCAAATTTTATCATTCCTTACTTGTATTTACTACGTATATAACAACCACAATTAAAAAATTCATACACCCACAGTCGCCTGAGAGAAAAGTCGCTTAAGGTGGCTCAAACCAGTTTCAACACTTGAAAGAAACGTTCTTGTTATCTAGAAGGATTGACACTTCCACAGTTCATCACTTAACAGCAATGTTATGGTGCCATATCAAACGCCAATTATTGCTGAAAAAGATTTAATCTTTTTTTTTTTTTTTTTTTTTTTTTTTGCGTAAAATGTTACCATAGCAACAGGAAAACCCTGCAAAACACCCCACATTTGCACTTTAGCTGCTCATATCTAAAAAATGAAGTCAGTGACCACCATTTTTTATTTCTGAAATGTAACTAGCATGTCAGAATACAACATTGTGCAAAGTTTAAAAAAATTCTGTGGAGCGGATTCAGGGCAACATTAAATAATTGAAAAGTTAAGGTAGCTCTGAATCCACTCCACAGAATTCTTTAAAACTTTGCAGAGTTTCATCTTGGCCTGCTGATCACTTTTGTGCAATAAATGATTGGGGTCACCAAGCAACTAAAGCCAAAATATAGGGTGTTTTTGCAAGGCTTTGCTGTTGCCATGGTAACTTGTTACTTCACAAAAATTACGGCATCTTGTTCAGCAATAACTGACGTTTCAAATGGTACGATAATATTACTGTTACGTGATAAAGTGTTGTAACTTGTCAATCCTTCAAATAACAAGGTCTCTTGAAAGTGCTGAAACTGGCTTGAGCCACCTTCAACTTTGATTTAACCTGTACATTAATAATAATAACTTTAGTTCATTGGGAGGAAATGCTAATTAGTTATTTGTTGTCTACCACATGAAATATTTTGAATCAAACAGGCAATAATTATAATATTGAATGAGAGAATGAAGTGTTCCTCATGGTCAGCTGGGCAGTTTAAGCAGTAATTGCTGCTTTTATATAAAATACAGGTGGTTTCAACAGGATTCGAACCCATGACCTCTGCGATGCTGGTGCAATGCTCTACCAACTGAACTATGAAGCCACTCAATTGGGAGCAGGTCAATTTGTTGGGTGACTTTGTTCCCGTGAAGGACTTGATGAATGTGTATTTCAACTGCTGGTTATAGTATAAGACCAATGAGAGAACTGAGTGATTGTCGCACTTAGCTGGACAGTTTAAGCAACATTTCTATCGTCGCTTTTATAGACACCTGAACAAATCAGGCACGTTTTCTGGTGTCTATAAAAGTGACAACTCCTTAAATAGGCAATTTTCACGATGGCTACAACTACCACAATTCACTTTGTTTTTCTTTTCATATTTAAATTTTGTATTCCCAGTGGGGTAAAATTAACAATAGCTCTAATTAACATGACACAAGCGAAACCTGAAGGATTCTGGTACTTGTAGTCAAATGGCGTCATCATGCAAATGTCCTATTGTCCAGCTAAGTGCAAGTATCACGCAGTTCTCTCATTCTTCTAACCCACACTTCAAATACACATTCATTTTATTCCAATAATTTTATTGCACTGAACAAATTATGCTACACTACCTTATAATGGATGACCGTTGGTATGGGAACACCAGGTATGATGTGTTTAGTGCGATCGTTGAACTCTTTGCAAAATTGAGCAATGTTCACTCCTCGCTAAAATAAGAAATGCAACAGACCACATAATTATATTAAAATAGACCGTTAATAAGGAAAACCAATATTGGGTTAACTTACAGAGTAAAACGTCATTTCCCTAGTGTCTTACTTCTCACAGGTTTGTGGCAGTAGCTGAGCCTCAAACTTCTCAGTGTCACACGGATGATGTAGGTTCTTGAAAATTCTGCCTAGAACTCTGATGTTTCAGTTGTCCTTTTGCCCAAAGCCAAGCAACAGGCTTATCATCGATAAAACAACTACAGTTGCCCTTGAAAATTTGAGACACATGACATTGTAGAGCCTGCACAACAGCAGCACACATTGTCCATTCAGAATCTGGATAAACGACCTACAAACCTGGTCAAAAGACTTCGGGACACTTGTCAAATTTGGCCGAAAAGTAGAGAATTTCCTGTACATGCTTACATCGTTATATGAGCAACGCATGCTGCTCTTTTTGCATCGTTATATGAGCAACGCATGCTGCTCTTTTTACGCTGCCTTTTTGATAGCGTCGTCATTTTAGAACAAGATTTTGCAAAAATGTCATCATGTCAAAACAAGTCAACAACACGGAAGCAGTTTTGGCAATTTTCAATTAGCAAAAAGACCCAGTTACAAGCAATAAGAATAACTGAGCACCCTTTAATGCTAACAAACAGTAAGATTAATCGTCCGGATAATAAATTTTCTATCAAGCACTTTCGCTAAAAAAGGGCAGTCAAATCTTATACTCATTCTCGTCCTCATCCTAGAATCTAAAGGTCCCTACTGACTTGATAAATGAGTACCTTCCTCGCTCTAGCTGTCACTTGCATTTTTCAGCCACTGAACTACCGGGCTACTGAACGATGAACCTTAGCGCATCTCTTTTCCCACCCTTACTCTAGCGAAACATAAATATTATTTTTCACGTTATTATTGTAAGATAGTTTTGTGCTGGTACATGTATGTAGATTCGCTGGTATGCATGTTACGTAATTATGCTAAGAAATTAATATTTAAAAAGTTTGTCCGACATCTCCGCTTTTGATCAGTTGGAAATTTTGTTTTAGTAAATTTCCGTGTTTTTGGTTTCTACGTTTTTCGTGTTAACTATCCTAGGGCAATAAGCGAGATGCCCCCTCCTATATGACTGGTGTTTTCCTACTTATACTAAGTTAGAAATTATTTTGTTTTCGTTTCACTGAAGAGTGATTAGACAACAAAAATGCTGATCGCAAGACACCGAAGGATAACAGCGATGTTTCTCGTGACGTCAGCCATTGTTATTAATATGCCAACCAGAATCTAATTGGCTGTTGAAATAATGACTTCTTTCGTTCCGTGGTTGGCCATATTAAGTATCAAAAGAAATATCGCTATACCATCCTATTTCTCTTAACTGTAATATATCTTCGAGTGGCGAGCCAACAAGCCGCGTACACTTTATATGGCCTAGTATTCTGGAGCTGCCCACCTGTCCAAGCGAGGGCCCTAGCGGCGGGGATGGAGAAGCTTTGCCAGCGGCGATGTAAGTTCGAAGAAACCCACTCACTTGCTTGGCCGCCATCTTGAATCTGCTTTATGTAATAGTACTTGGTGTAAGACTAACTATACCCAGGTCGTTTTGCAACATCGCTTTCGTTTCCAGTCTTGCTCATTTTATTCCACCTTTTTTTGTAGGACCCCCTTTTCGCCCTTGTAGGGTCGTAGAATCTTCTGAAATAGCGTTGCTTAAACATTAATTTGAGCTTCTTACAATTTGTTCGTGCTTTAGCGTTTGAATGCGGTACCCCTCTCCAAACTGGCACCATGTGCCATTTATATCAGACACAATAATTTGCCAGGAAGTGTACAAGCCGTGATAAGCTTTCCAATCACGCCTTGTCAACGCTGACACGCTCTTCAGCTGGTTATTGTACGCCTTGCAATATAACGAAGCCGAGCGTAAAATTCGAGGCAAAATTCGAGCAAGTGTTTTGCAGAAAGATAAGTAAAAAGAAAAACACACAAGCAAACAAACTTTTCAAGAGGACGGAGGCAAATGAACGAAAAGAATAATTGGAGGTATCCTTCCTTCCTCTCCTCCCTTTCCCGTCATCATACGTTCAGTTTTTACTCCTTTTCGGTCGTCTTCCGTGCTTTCAACTTAAACCCCCCGCTCTCTTGGAAAAGAAACGACTGCTACGCAGGATCGCCGAGATTATACGCGGACACATTGATCACGGCTTCGTTCGGTCCACATAGAAAGCTCATTGTTTCATTGGAGTTTTGCTTAGCCACATTGCATTTTTCAAACAGTGCTCTCTTCAGGTTTTTCCGTAGCAGCCTATATTCTCACCTTTACTTATTTTGCGTTTTTGTTTCTTCTTTCCTGAGAGAATAGAGCGCCTGGTTCAGGGGTGCAAATACCCCAAAAAGGAGGCATTAATCCGGACTATCAGGTCACAATTTCCCCAGAGCGACCAGAGGCATCATTTAAAGTGCCCCTGTGACCAAAAAATCAATTCATATTTTTCTTTGGATTTCAAAACTATGTTAACAAAACACTAATTGACCCACGTTTTAAGCCTTGATTTCAAAAAGACACCTCTTTATTTTAACTGTAATTTTCCTATTTAATGGTCCGCCATTACTAACAATATGTTCTTGAGAGAGCTGGATCGAGGAGAAAATGACGTCAAAGGCTCACTAGTTTAAGAATGCAATACGTGTGTACGTCGCAGAATTAATATGCAGCACGGGGGTTTTGGGCTTTCAGACTTTTAAACTCACGCTTTGCATATATAATAAGCTGCGTTCACACGCTGAAATTTTAAGCTAGTGAGCCTCTGACGTCACTTTTCCCTGGATCCAACCGTCTGAGGTCCAATCGGTCAGTTTTGGACGTGAGTAATGGCGGACCGTGAAATCCAAAACTTACACTTAAAGTAAACGGCCTTTGGATAAAAATCAAAGCTCAAAATTTTGCCAGTCAGGTGTTAAGCAAACACACTTTCAAAATCTGAAGGAAAAAAGGAAGTGGTTTTTTTGATCACAGGGGCACTTTAAACGAGTGTTTCAATAGAGGGACTATCCGCTGACAGTCGCTCCGCGAAAATTTCACGTTGTTAAAACAAATATTAGCCGAAGATGCGATTCTTCAACAGCTCATCAGCCAGTTTTCAGAACATTAAACTATCTCACCGATGGTCCCGAGATAGAGACATTCCAATGTTTTTGTTGTTCACGGCATTAAATTTTGTTCCGAACAAAAGTCAATGAAACTGGCATTTAAAACTTACAGCTGGCCAATTTGACCCTTAACGCAAAAGGCAAAACTGGTGATGATGATGACGACGACGACGACGACGATGATACAGATATACGATATTGCTATAATAATAATAATAATAATAATAATAATAATAATAATAATAATAATAATAATAACGATAACGATAACGATAACAATGTGGTGAAAGGGAGGAGACTGTCAGCCGTATAGTAACAAAATGCAGGAAATATGCTCAAAAGCAATTTAAGAACTGGAGGCACGATCAGGTTGCTGAAGTTGTTCATTGGAAACTCGATTTGCAGTGCAACGGCATGTGGTACGATCATTCTCGAGAGGCAGTGACGCAAAATGACCAAGTGAAGTTACTATGGGATTTCAGAATTCAAACAGACCATCATTTAGATCATAACAGGCCCGATACAGTCGTACTGGAAAAGGCGAGCATAGTGTGCCAAATCATCGATGTGGCATGTCCTTTTGATACCCGAATTGTTGAATATGGACCACTACCAGTATTTAAAAGTTGAAATACAAAAGATGGAGAACTGTAAAAGCGTATCTGTTGTTCCAATTGTAATTGGGGCATTTGGAGCAGTGACCAAAAACTTCATGATGTGGGTTACTAAGATAGAACACCTGGGATCTTGAACTTACTCCAGAAAGCCTGCTTGTTGGGAACAGCAAAGATCTTGATGACCTAGGGATACGTGACCACCGATACAACTAGTGGTGTGTAATAATAATAATAATAATAATAATAACAATAACAATAATAATAATAATAATAATAACAATAATAATAATAATAACAACAACAACAACAACAAAAGACGAATAACATAACTGTTAAAATACAAAATGTTATACTGCAAGGGCACCAAACAGTACAAAGAGAAAATTAATTAATTAATTAATTAATTAATACACCAATGCCATCAGAATATAAAGATCTCCAGGGTGAACAATCAATGGACAGACTACTCTTTGGCAGAAAATTCTGCTCTCGGTGCAGTGGCGAGAGCGTAGTTAAACACCATTTAAGCACGGGTTCAATACTTGGTGGGTGCTAGCTCTTGCTAAAGCAGTCCGCTCTGACAGCACTCACTAAAACCGCACTTCACTAATGCTACTTGTATCCATTTTATTTTATTTATAAAACAATAATTCTGAGTGATACACTTTTCACTTTTCCTGGGAACTTTCACGGTCTTTCTGTCTCACCACAAACCTCAAAACTCCTTGGTTTGATTCTATTCTAAAAACCCTATTTAAAAATAATCAACTCTGTACAAACTTAAAAACTTACCACAAATGAATTTTGATGCTACAAATAATGCAGCTTTGTGTGGTCAAACCACTGCGCACTAGCTGAAGTCAACTCAATTTTACCTTTAAATTTAATGCTTTAAATGTGAATGAGTAATCTTTTGGGCATCTGAATTATAAAACAGATATGGTT
>NC_090880.1:22720148-22732648 GCF_036669935.1 Montipora foliosa
CTTTCAGGAATTTTGGAACTCAATCCAACAAATTCCTCTTTCACTTGGAAACCCTCAAAATGTTTAAAAAGCATTAAGGAGGCAACAGTATGATGTGCTGCACTTAAAGACAGTCCACTAACTAATAATTATGTTGAGTAACTTACCTTTAGTACTTTCCTCGATAGCACGCACAACATCAAATCTTCGTATAGCCCTCAAGTGCGTCATCAGTTCCTCAACTGTCATTTTCGGGAAGCGAACTATTAAAAGTTCAAACAGACCTTCTGTTGGATTGCTTGTGTTCCAAGTTTCAAAGCTCTTAAAAGTGCTTCTTGGTATTTGCAACTTTCCAGCCAGATGGGTCCAGTTTTTCAATCCGATTTTCTGCCTGTCCAGCAAGAAAGCCATGCTTCCAATGACGTCTGGATTACTGTCAAACAAACTGCACACCAAGGTATCATCATTTACAGAGTCGCAGGCTGAAAGAAATGCACAAAGACAAAATTGAAAAATTTTCCAACTAGGAAAGGTGCACAATGTCTCAGCCTTTCATGAGCCAGTGTAAATAATTTGGAGCCCATTGATAGACTATGATATCATAAATCCTTTGCTTTAGCGAAGCAAATGAAACAAGAGAGCACACACAGGAGGCAATTTTCGCGTACACAAGCAATTTTAGCTCGCCTTGTTACTGATCCTAAGAAAAATAAGGGACTACAAACAGTTTATCTGTCGAAGACTCTACACCCACATGTACATGTAACCTCGAGTCATTAATAATTAAGCTCTAACATTGTTACATCATCATGACTGTATTTAATTCTGTACTCTTATGTTACTTCTATTCTATAGGACATTTTCTTTCAATAATTATTGGTATCTTATTCCTGGTCTGCAGGTTGCAGAGTGAGAGTAGTCAAAAAGTGAAAAGAAGAGAAATTGACAAGTTGACCACTCTCTTTCACTCCCAGTGGTTTGATAATGCAAATAACACCATAAACCTAGTCATTGTTTGGTAGCAAATAAAAACTTCCATGTAGTAAGTCTATAATTATAATATGAACATTAATGTTTTCTGCTATGAAGATATCACGAAGCAAGGTCTAAATTATTAAAGACCAAAGCACAATTACCACTAGACAATTGTAACTCTTCAGGTTGGCTATTTCTAAAGTGGGATGGGGACGCAGGGATGCGTGTTAGCGATAATAGGATGTGAGACCCGAGATGTGAGACCTTGCAGGGGACGCGAGGATGCAGGGCTCAAAATTGCGACCAATACGGTCGCATTTGCGACTAAAATATCTGGAGAAGTCGCAAATTTGCAACTTATTGTCACCTTCGTTCTTTCGAAACAAAAGGGTTAGCAGTTGCCACTTTGCTGCTACTTTTGCTAAAATAAATAAATAAATAAATGACAAAATTATTTTGTTTCTCGCTGTGAATTTTCTCTGAAGGTAGCGTAATTGTATAGTAATTTAGCTGCGATGTTACGTGCACAGCTCCATTCCTTCGATCATTCGCCATTTTCAGCAGTTTCTTTACACACAAGTACTGCGGGCTCATATTTTTTGCTAAACCGCTGACAACACAATGCAGCGCGGCGATTTTGCGACTAAAATTTGCGAAATCGCGACTAAATTTTCGTATCTTATTGCAAAATGCGACTGGATTTTTTCGTTAATTTCGAGCCCTGGGATGTGACATTGGGGATGTACGGATGTAAACATTAAAAACTGTTTTCACTCTAACTTCTTAGAAAATTATGGACATTTCTCTACACTTGACATTTGTACTAAGCTGTTTAAAAGGAAATCAATTATATGAAAACGGCAATATTTTTAGAAAAAATCGAAACTCGATTTGAGCAATGATTCGTAGGGATTACAATCTCGGTAACACATGATTGCCCATGAGGTGAAGACCCCTGCGTTAAAGACGCTGTCCAAAGTCACTGACAACTTACTGGAGCATTATTGGCCACAGCAGGGGAGGGGGAAGGGGACAGCCTCCTTATGAGTTGTGAGGCTGATGTCACAAAACCAGTTTCCCCACTAGGTACATGTACCCTCCAGTGAGGAGGGTGGTGGACACACAGGAAAAAACATCAGACCTGTCAAAAAGTGCAAGAACAGAAACATAAACTGCAACTCTGTTCAGCAGTCAAGGGTTTACACCCATTGCTTTACACACAATTCTGTGGTTAGCTAAAAACACCATGCACCCTCGTGCATTGACAGTCTGTTATTGACAAAATAATTATTGACGAAATACATGCTGTTGTTTTATTTCGAGAAGACCGAGCCAAGAGTGTTCTATGTGCATTGATCCCCTGAGTGAAACAAAGCTTGTCAAATGGTTGTTGTTACTTTTAGCGGTGATTACATTATTATTATAATTATTGGTTGGGCAAATTGTCACTATTTGTCAATCTGAGGCTACTTAAGATGGCCAATGATTTAAGTCCGAGTAATTGCTTTTTACTTCTAAAAGTCACAACAATGATTCAGAATGGTGGCTGTCATGTCTCCACGTTATGTCTCCAAATTAGTGATGATAATGAAGAATCCTTCACTATGTGAAGTAGATCATTTACTCACCTAGTTCATATTTTATCAGAACTTCAATCACATCCTGCCTCCCAATTGAGTGTAATCCATCTTTCACCATTCCAATTGTGATTTCAGGATTAGAGCTCTTCAAATACTCAAACATCACCTCTGTTGGACTGTGAATTTCACTGCATTCAAAGTTTTGATACTCTTCTTCCTCAATATCAAAAACCTCCGCAATGTGCTTCCAACATTTGCATGTACCATACTTGTATTCCTTGTCAAGACATCTACTGAGCCCCTCTAAAAGATCCAGACACCCAAGGAAGGTCTTGTCCAGCCGATCTCCTAAAAATTAAACATGAAATTAATTAATTTTTTATTAGTTCTTGATAAATACCTAAGTCAATTATTGTTCAAAGTGGTACTATGACAAAAAAAATCAAATCTTTTCTTTCTTTGGATTTTAAAACTATGTTAACTTAACACTAAGTGACCCAAGTTTTAAGCCTTAATTAATTTCAAAAAGACAATTGTTCATTTTAACTAGAATTTTCTCATTTAATAGTCCAGCATTACTAACTTTAAAATCTTGAGAGAGCTGGATCGAGGAGAAAAGGACATTAAAGACTCACTAGTTTATTAGAAAGCAATGCGTTTGTATGTGACTGAATTAATATGCAGCATGGGAGTTTCAGGCTTTCAGATTTTGAAACTCGTGTTTCCCACACAGAATATTAAAATGTGTTTACACACTGAAATTTTAAGCTATTGAGTGAATGACCTCACTTTTCCCCAGATCCAGCCCTCTGAGGTCCAGTTTGTCAGTTTTCAAGTGAATAAAGGCGGACCCTGAAATCCAAAACTTACACTCAAAGTAAACAGCCTTGGGATAAAAATCAAAGCTCAAAATTTTGCCAGACAGGTATTAAGTAAACACACTTTCAAAATCTGAAGAAAAAAAAGGAACTGATTTTTTGATCATGGTACCACTTCAAAGCTGATAACTATTGAATGATAAAAAGATGATAATTTTATAATTATAACAGTCCCAAGAAATACTGCAAGAAAAAACTCTGAACTTGGATGGGAGGGGTAGAGAATACTCCTGTATAAATTATAACTCAGGGCTATGGTGAACATAAGAAAATTTCAAAGGCACCACCAAAGCCTACACATTTCCATACATGTGATTCTCACATTCGGCCAGTTAGATTAAATGTCAAGTAGTCCCTTACAACAATTATAATTCTACTATTTCAAGGCTTAAATTAAAATCACATCAAGTTGTAAGTTCTTAATTAGCCTTCAAGATACTCAGCTCTGTGGTTTATTATTCAAACTCATTTGAGTAAATGGTATTAATCATCATCAGTTTTAACTAAAGGAACTTAAGGGGATGACTTGCTTAATTACAGATAAATAAAGTGATCATGGCCCCCAAATTGCTTGACATTTTGGGAAGGCAAAGTAATATGTTGTAACTTAATCTAATCAAAAATAACAAAATGAAAACTAAAATTGGCCATTAATTACCTAGATTAATCTTTCTTTTCTCTTCCCGCAGGATTGGTAGTAATTTGCCTACATCACTACCAGTACGGCGTTGAATTTTAGGATGTTCTTCCTCCTTTGCAATTGGTGGATCAGGAGGAAAACTATGTCTCCTTCTTTCACTGTTATATCCTTCAGGGAATTCAACCCTTTGGTTCTCTTGAAGTTCACTGTTGTTCAATGCACCTCTAAGAGCATTACCATCTGCAATTGCTGGCCGAGAGGCTAAATTATCTTGTAGAACCTTCAGTATTGATGATTCCTCCTTGCCATCCACTGGAGGCAAATCGACACTCAATTTTGTTCTGGTACTCGCAGGTCTTTGGATGGATTGGTAGGAATTTTCAGTTGGAGAAGGATAGCTGATAATACAATCTGATAAAATAATCAATGCAGAACTTTCAAACTAGACACACACTGATTGTGTAAACCTGCCAAAGTGTTGGTTACTTAACAAATGACATTCAAAATAACATCCACATATGATCCCCAAGAAGGGCATACGACATGATGTTTGTAACATCGAACATGTTTTACAAATTACAAAATAAGTGTAGCCTTATGTTTCTGATATGCTAGCCACTCTGTAAGCCAAAGGAGAGTAAATTTTAGAGACAGTTGGATTTTCAGGTCAACTTGTCACTTACACCCCCTTTTGCACACAGCACTTCATTAACGCTGTTGGTCAAACTGATCTTTGGGTAAGATTGTGCTCAGCCTAAACTAGATCATTCTAAATGTGTTACAAAATGTTTAAAAAGTATTTGCAAGTGTTGAGGTAGAGGTTTCTTTTCCTTTTTTTTTTTTTTTCAAATTAACCCCTTAAAACTGATAGCTCTAAGCCAGTTTTGGTAATTCACTTCTCAAACCTTGGGGCCCACATGTACAGGTACACTGTCCTGGAACCCTGCTCTACCCCAGGTCAGACAACCCCTTTAAGTGAACAATTTTCTTTGTCCTGACCACTTATAAAGGTCATAATAGCCCGCTTAATATGGACATGCACCTGAATAATGCAGATACTTTGACATGTCCCTTTGGCATCTATGAATGGGGTTCCACTAATAATCTAAAGACTTATACAACTGTGTAATGTTAATATTAGTCCTTGAATATAATTGTGGCATGAGATCTTGAGAACATCAAACAGTGAACATTAAGACTGCTAGGCTTAACCCTGCACCTTGAGTGTCCTTATCCTGTGGCACTTCTTCTCCTCCAATTGCAAACATTTGATGCTCAGGAGCAGTTTCATCCAGGTTTGTTTTGTTGAACTGTGCCACAATCGCCTCCACAAGTGCAGCAGTTGATTCAGTTAGTCGACCAGTGTTATCTGTGGAGGTCTTTCCATGGCCATCCACACCCACTTCACTCTCTTCACCTTGCTCCAGTGGTGGATAAATGCACATGGGGGCACCCTGGACTGGCAACTCTGTTACAATTTCACTATGCTGCATGCTCGCAGCTAAAAGGAAATATAAACTAATTTATCAAATGTGCTGTGTCAAACAATATGCGGGAGCATCAGAAAGTAGAAATTGAGAAGTGAGAACATTCATTTTGAATTAATCACAAATCATGATTTTGATGACAGGTCTGCCAAGCATTTGAAAATGATTAGGATCGTGGACATTTTTGGGGAGAGGGGAACGAGACAACAGTGAGGATCGGCCAGGGTTTTGGGTATACGGTATATCGGGGTATTAAAAATTAGGTATACAGTATTTTTATGCCAAAAATTTGGTATATTTAAGTATAATTTATTACAATTTTCTTGTAATTTTGGTTTAAAGTATTGTAACTTCTCTGAAAGATCAACATAGAGCAAGTTGAAATTATTTGGTTAAATCTCGTCTGAAACCTGGACAGAGTACTGTTTTTAACCCATTGACGTCGAAACCGGCCTAAACCGGCCAGACTTAGTATTTTACTCTGTCTAATGCCAGACGATTTTACTCGTTAATGGGGAACCCCTGGGAGTCAATGGGTTAATCATTCCACTGAAAAACTATGTCGCCATTAACCCATTGATGTACAAACCGGCCTAAACCGGCCAGACTTAGTATTTTACTCTGTCTAACGCCAGACGATTTTACTCGTCAATGGGGAACCCCTGGGAGTCAATGGGGTAAACTTGAACTGCGGACCTGATGGAACTCTCTTTTCGACATCCTTGAATTCTGTTAACATGATTGTTCTTGAGCTCAAGTGCCTCAAAGAGAAGGTGAGTCAGTTAAAGCCGGAGTATGTTGTAAGCCATCTCAACGTTTGTAGCCTCCTGACCCTCTTTGTGGAGAGTTTTTTCTCAAGTATGAGAGCAGGGAATACAGCCATGCCAACCATGCTGGATTGAAGCTTGCGTTTTTGAAGATTCTGAAGTACAAATTAAGGAGGTAGAAATTTCTCAATGAAAGACAAGCTTGGAACACTGGCATAAACGTCTACCAATTAAACCTCACCACCAAAACAAAACGCTGTAGACTTCAGCACTCTACTGCAAGATGAGGGTAGAGTTCAAAAGAAGGGAAGTGCAAGTTCCAACAGAGTTACTATACGATCATTCATTCGAAAGGAGCATAATTATGTGGCTTTTTCTCAAAGCTGTAGACCCACAGATGTACCAGTAAGTACATTCTACATTGTCAAACTGCTGGAAGACCTCTCAGAGGATGACCATGTTGCCCATGTTAGAACTGAATGGTTCAGTCAGGGCCTTGTTGACCCACTAATGTTTGTCACAACAGGAACTGGACAGTATATGGTATCACATGGTATGCACCATTCCATTTGAAGCTTTTCAGAAATTATGATGCATGATCGGCATAATCAACGTCTTAATTCTGTTCTTTTTGGGCTTTCCTGTTGATACCAGTAAATTTTGTATGTTATCCAGCTTTTGTTAGGACAAGCTGCATCATTTAATACTTACACCTAAAATTTCCACCTGGATGGGTCATGCAAATGATATTAAGTACCACTGGTCTCCAAAGATGGAATGGGCGATACCATCACAAGCATAATGACAGTACTATTTGCTAGTGACAGCACATCACACTATTGAAATTTCTGAAAGTGACTACTACATTCTTCTTGCATTCGTCAGAGGATGGCGTTCTCCCTCACCCAGAATCTGCTGAAGCTGAAGATGAGCTGCGAGACAACGTGTCCAGTAAATTCGACCAGTCCAGTAGGCCAAACAAAAAGGATAAGGGTCACAAAATGCATCAACTGGCTTTCTTTTGTATTAGTGCAGCCATAATTTCAGCTGAAACCAGCAATAATTCATCGGAAAGTGAGACTAAACGTCCATGTAATGTCGAAATTTAGACTTGGATAAAGTGACTTTTCCCTTATTTACTGATGAGTTCAATTCAACTTCCTACCTTAAGCTTGTTGCACTGGAGATATTCAGTGGAATGCTAAAAGGTATAAGCCTAGCTTTCCTCATTTCCCTCACGACTAGCTTTGGATATAATTATAAGTGTACCATGGTTTTCTAACTTTCATATTTTACAAGATTTTTGTGCCAAATCTTACTTGCCTAATTCAATTCATCACACCAAGTAAAACTAGTCATGGAATATGTAATATCATATTAATTCAAATGAAAGAAATACAACAGGTAGTGAAGAGAGAAAAGCAGAATAGAAAATAAAACAAGACAGCCTTATAAATATATTTCACAAGAGTCAACGACCCAGTATTACTAAATTCAATTCAATTTGGCAAATCAACTCAGTTTTTAAAAGCAATTTGATAATGAGCAAGACTTTGCTAGTTCTTTGACGAGAACAGGTTTTTCACGCATATCAATTTCTCCTAACCAACACAAAGGCCGCGCATTAATTTCAGCCAATAAAAACTGTTAGTAGAGTGGTTTTCAATTGGGTGTCGAAAGTAATTATCAAATTGCTTTGGTTTTTGATTACAAGACTCAGTGATTGGTTCAAAGTTCTCACACCACTTTTTCAACCAATCAGAAGTAAAACCAAAACCAATCATGGCTCACGCATTTGCACTATGTGTCAGCTACATTTAATTACTTGGAGTTTTGATTGGTTTACTGGATTGTATCCGTCCCTTTTGATTGGCCAAAGTAATAAATTCCTTTGGTTTTGATTTATGACACTCGATTGCAACTCTCTCAAATGCGTTATAATAATTATGCATTTGATTTGGCACGTGAGATTCCACCAATAAAACCACTGTCAAACTCCTGTTGAATATTCGACTCCCTCAGTCGAAGATGCAACAGAAGTCAATTTTTTTTAATCTGCCATATTCAACGGTTTTAAACGTCCAACAACACATGCATTTTAATTCCGGAATAGGCCTTTTTCGATATATTAAAATTCAGCTTGAAAGACAAAGAAAAGTGGATCACATTCATTCCGATGTGTTTCTATTGTTTTTGTCCTCACTGCCTCACTATCAAGCTGAATATTATTTTGATGTTTCAAAAATGGCCTACTATAGATTTGGCACATGAAAAATTAATAAGTTCTTAATTAGTAAAACATTTAGTTATAAAAACAAGCGATAAAAAAAGAAGAAGAATGACGTTTCGACCACTCCACGGTCATTTTCAAGTTCAATTTCACAGATAAAAATGTTTAATGTTCTGCATATATACAATTTCTGAAACAATGGAATGAAAGGTAAAAAGATAAGTATTTACATACAAACAATAAAAACAACAGAATGTGAAAAGTAAATGTGAAGTGTAAATAATATAAGAGGTGGAGAGAATGAAAACCATTAGAAGTGTTAAGCAAAAAGCTTTACGCAGATGGAATCACTCTCTGTTAAAAACAATGCCGGACCGCACTTTTAACCAGCTTTCTTCAAACTGGCAATTTTCTCGTCAAGTGTGCGAGCACCTAAAGGAGATCTATGGAGGTATATCTATGACAAAATTCAATGATCAGTATTTGAAATAAAATCGTCCAAATCATGAATGCATCAATCCAAAGCTGAATGGCAACAAGCCCATTCTGAAATCACCATTACGCAAAAAACCGTTACGGTAGCACAAAAAGGCATAACGCAGAGGCATAATGCAAATAGCCATAACACAAACAGCCATAACGCAAACAGGCATAACGTAAAGAGGAATAACGTAAAGAGGCATAACACAAAAAGGCATAATGCAGAAACACATTAACGCAGCATAATGCAAATATTCATAACGCGAAAGGCATAACGTAAAATAGCCATAACACAAAGGCCATTTGAAGAATGGAGACTAGCTGTGTACTCCGCAAATAATCTCAGCTCTAAAAAAATGTCATTCAAGGGAAAAAACATATTTATAATTGCTATCGAAGTTTTTCTTCCTTTTTAAGTTATGCCTCTGCGTTATGGCTCTGCATTAAGCCTCATTGCGTTATTCTTTTTGCGCTATGGCCATTTGCCTTATGCGTCTTTGCATCATGCTTACTTGCATAATGCCTATTCGCACTGTGCCTATTTGCATAATGCCTATTTGCATTATGGCTGTTTGCATTATGGCTATTTGCATTATGGCTATTTGCATTATGCCTCTCTGCGTTATGCCTCCTTTCCGTGATGACCATTTGCAGAATCGGCTTGTTGCCATTCATCTTTGGATTGATGCATTCATGATTTGGATGATTTTACTCCAAATACTGATCATTGAAGTTTGTCATAGATATACCTCCATAGAGATCTTCACTCCTTTGTATTACCCAGAGCCCCTCATACAAAACACCATCAGGTTTTTCGTCAAAATGAAGGTGACAGGGAGCATACGCCGCCCGCAACAAGCAAGTGAAATTCCCGTTAGAACACCCCTGCCCTTCAAAGATCAGAGATCAGCAAACAAACAACGCGAGCAACTTAGTGATGTTAGCCAAAAGATAAATACCAAAGTACATCCTGTCTTTACATTAAGCCACAAGATCAAAGATGACTAAGGAACCTGTAAACCTACAATAAAGTCAATCAGCAAAACGTTGTACATGTATATTTCTTTAAGTGCGATGTGTGATGCAGAATGTCGGCTTTACAAGCCGACACCAACATCATCGTGTGGAGGAACACAAACCATCGGTAATCGGCAATGCAACCATGTAAGAAAACAACATGGAAACGAGCTTTAGGATCCTGAGGAAGTCCTTGAACAAGTTCAATTGCTTGATTTTTGAAACGTTTTTTATTCGCTACCTTAAGCCAAAATTAAACAAACAGTAACCGGTCAAGTCGCCCGAAAGTCATCTCACCCGAAGTCAAGTAGCGAACCAGAGTCATGTTGCCCAAAATTCATAGTCATGTCGCCCGATATCTTGAGTCATGCCACCCAAAATTTTATCAAGTGTATAAACTTGGAGAAAAGCAACAACTTAAGTAAATCGCAAGGAGTAAACTCGTAAAATGTTGTGTCCGCTAACCTATGCAAATATGACGTTAAACAAAGACTCAAAATATCGCTGTTCATTTCAGCGTTGTTCGTTGCTATGAACTGCTCATGCTAGCAACCATGTGATGATTCTTAAGCACGTGCTGTAATCAAGATGGTGGCGTTTTCCACTTGCTAGTGATGTGGACCTTCTTTCAACTCAGAATGCTTCAACATATAAAACAACAACAGTAAGAACCATACTGTAACTGATATTACTAGTTTTTTCATTTTCGTGTTTTACTTTAGGATTACTATCTCCGTGATATCAAACCATAGTTAGTCGACTAACTATGATCAAATGACAGCGAAACGAGCAACCTGAGTTTCACAGTTTTACATTTCACTCTGACTAGTTTATAACATTTTCCGAACCTTTTTTAGCATTATGAAATTTCGGGCAGCATGACTCAAGATATCGGGCGACATGACTATTGAATTTCGGGCAACATGACTCTGGTTTCGGGCGACATAACTTTGGCCGAGATGACTTTCGGGCGACTTGACCGTAAACCAAACAAACAGAGTGATCTATCAATAAATAATACTTAAATAAATAAACAGCTTTATAATTTATGGGGATAGAATCACTGTTTGTTTTAATTTTGGCATATTACACTTTTAATAGTTATCAATTTCTCTCCAACTCTAATTTGCACTTCATTTTCGCATTCTGTTATTTTTCTTGTTCGTATGTAAATACTTAGCTTTTCACCTTGCATGCCATTGCTTCAGAAATTGTATATATGCGGATTTTTTTATCCATGAACTTGAACTTGAAAATGACCGTGGAGCGGTCGAAACGTCGTTCTTATTCTTTATCGCTCGTTTTTATAACTAAATGTGAAATTCGGCATTTAAAACGGGCTAAGTATGAAAGTTCATCGAAGCAAGTGTAGATCTTAAAAATAATTTACCATCAAGCTTGGCTGAATCAATTCCGAGCAACACAAGTGCTGGGGTTTTGTTCCGGAAATTTAAAAACCCGGCGAGATTGTAATCTTTGTTCAAAACGACTGCCCCAAGTGGCTTTTCGCTTTTCTCAAATTCATCCTCTTGAAGGAAGCGTTTCCTCTCCTCGTTGCGTAGGAAATACTTGGGAAGTTGTGCATCATCGGCGGCGAGGCAGCTGTCGGACTGTAGAACCTCGTAAGGTCGCATCGAGAAGGTGGTGCCGTTTACCTCGGCTCGTGTTGTTTCTCCGCATAATACCAAACATTGCAGCTGATCGACAGCAAAGACTGAAGAGAGGGTTTGCTCTTTAAAACTGGATGCTTGTAAGCTTCTACTCAAAAAGTTGCTTTTCTTAAATAGACCACGTAGCTTTTTCGTAATACAAATGTAAATAATGCCGTTCAGCTCTAAGACGTCGTTCTCGAGCGAATTGTAAAAGTCAGTCAAAGGTTTTCGTTCGAGCGAGCTTCTGTTCTTTATTCCCGGGAATTCGGCAATAATCGCGACGGCTGACTTTTCCTTCTTTGGTTTTTCCTTGTCATGGTCTTCAATCGCTTTCAGATAATCTTTTGTCAACACTTGGTTACTTGCCACCAAGAAGTTTTGAGAGTTTGGCGTTCGTCCCACTGACTGAAGAAACGATACACTTTCAACCAGGCAACCAGGTCCGAGGATTTTGATCGTTTCATAACCACTTGTTTCTTCAACAAGGCGACAAATTCCTAGCTCAGCTTGGCTTAGGTTTCCCTTGGCTGAAGCCATGTGCAGACTTTCTCTCTACGGTCCTCGTAGCTGCAGAGGGAATTGCAGATTGGAAAAACACATCGAACGCTGCCCGTTGTGTAAGTTTAATACTTCCGGGAAACACCCGAGAGTTCTTGGTGCTTACCATTTAGCCAGAAAATCCGGAAAGTTCGGTTTGAGGTCAAATGGAAAGGCAATTTTCTGGAAATTCTTTTCGAAAATTGCGGACAACCTTCAAAGGTAGTCCATTTTTTCCGTTGGGAACGGAATTCGGGAACTTTTAACATTTTTGAGAA
>NC_090880.1:22742648-22747648 GCF_036669935.1 Montipora foliosa
TAACTCGCTCTTCCAACATCCCTTATACAGGATTATCAGACGCGATAGGAAAAAGGGCGGTATGGTTATATTAAGCATAGCGTTTCTGCTTACAGACGTAAACAACTCGAACTAGTGGATATCGAAGTCGTCTGCATCGATGTAAAGGGTAGGGGAAACACTTGGTCTTCTCTTTTCCCCGGCTACAGAACACCAAACAAAAACAAACCGACCAATTCTTGCCATCTCTTTATTCTACGACTGAAAATCTGTATAATCACCGAAATGAAATGCTCATCATTGGTGACTTAAATTTCAATATGCTTAACAGTGATGACTGTTCCCCCGACAACCGGCTTTCTGAATACTGTGATCGTTTTCAGTTAACACTGTAACTGTGCCGACCTGAACAACAGATACATCGAGCACTCTTCTTGATGTTATTTTAACAACCCATCCGGGAAGATCCTCCCATATGGAACAGACGGGAATGCTCGTCGGAAATTTTGAATTTAACCCCTAAAGGAGACCATCTGGGCGTGGCTCAAGCTTTTTGTGACCCCTAAAGGAGACTAATCTGGGCGTGGCAAATTTTGACCCCTACACAAAACACGTTAAAAAGAAAATTTGACTTCTGTTTCTCTTCGCGTAATTCTGTGTTTCTTCGTGGAACCCTAAACGAGACCTTGGCGGCTTAAAATATTGGCGCTTTGCCCGGAACACCCTAAGCGAGACCAAAATCCAAATTTTACACCCCTGAGCGAGACGACGAGCATCCCCGTCTGTTTCATATGGGAGTCCCCCCTTCCCGCAGAAGGATATTTTCTAGTATCAAAATTAATAAAGCCACCGGTGCTGACGGAATCTCTCCACGCCTGCTGAAACTTGCTGAGCCAGGAATTCTCAGTTCTCTTACAAAATTTATCAATCGGTGCATCATTAGTAGCTCCTGGCCTACAGATTGGAAAATTTCCATTGTCTCTCCGATCTCTAAAAAAAGACAGCGAGACTCTAAAATCTAATTACCGTCCTGCATCTGTGTTATCGGCTGTTTCAAAAATAGCAGAAAGAGTTATCTTTGATAAGCTATACGAGTTTTCTCTTGACTTTCTCAGTCAGAATTTGTCTGGTTTCCTGAAAGGGCATTCATGTACAACAGCCCTTCTCAAGACATGCGAAGATATTAGAGAACTGCAGCAATTACGATAGACCTCTCCAAAGCATTTCACTGTATTAACCATAATTTGCTTCTTGCAAAGCTGTCAGCGTATGATGTAACTTAAGACGCCCTACAACTTTTATGTTCTTACTTGACTGATCGAAAGCAACATGTCAAGATAGACGGTAATTTGTCAGATTGACAAATTATGAAGAGTGGAGATCCTCAAGGTTCAATCTTGGGCCCCCTTCTCTTCAATATATATGTGAAAGATGCGAACTTTTCAGATATTTCGTGCTCCTTAAGATTTTGTGTCGATGACACTACGGGGTACTCTTCAAGCCTTTGTCCATCCACCTTGCAAATAAACCTACAAAACAACCTTGGTCTACTTGTCTCCTGGTTTCGTAAGAACTTCCTGGCGATCAATCATAGTAACGGCGCGTTCAATTGACCCCATTCCGGAATAAGAATACCTTGAGTGATGATTAAAAAGGTATGTTAGACGCGTTTCGAAGCAGGAAGGATAATAAAGATGTGTTTAAAATAGCATTTTAGCAGACGTTTGACAATTTTAATGTGAATATTCGTAAAAATAAGGGATTTCTAACTTAGGGCGCGTTCGATTGACCCTATTCCGGAATAAGAATACGTGGAGTGATGATTAAAATGGTATGTTTGGCGCGTTTCGAAGCAGCAAGAGCAACAAAAATATGTTTAAAATAGCATTTTAGCGGATGTTTGACAATTTTTATGTAAATCACCTTAAACACGAAGGATTTCTACCTTACATTCGATGCATTCTTATTCCGGAATACGGTCAATCAAACGCACCCTTAATCTCGATCCATCGTCTTAACAGAGCAACTCTACCAACGCCTTTTGTTATTGACAGCAATGAACTGGATTACGTTTCACAGATCAAGCTCCTCGGAGTAATCATCGACAATTCACTCTTAAATTCTTGGATGTAAGTCGTGGTAATTTTGCGCATTCATGCTGCTTTTATTAGGTAATAGGACTTTGTACGTAGTAGGCTGTTCGCGATCGTAACTGTATTTATTCAAGCCTTTAAATTAACATGCAAACACAGGCAGACAACCGTAAGGATGCGAGAGCGCGTGACGTCAAGTTATTTTGACAGTTGTAACGACCAATTCAACTAATCGAGGAAAATGTTCCATAAAAACTTCAAATCGCGATGTTTCGCAGATTTATAATTTTGTCTAACCTAAAACGGGAGGAGGGAACGTTTACGAAAACCTGACAATAAATCTTGTTCCGTGACGTCACTCCTTTTGCAAGAATTCTCATTGGTCACTTACCTTAGTCAATTCTTTCGAGAACACAGATTGGTGAAAATAGATTGTACTGTTGACTCCACTCGCTTTTTCGGCGGTGATGATAACAGTGAGGAAGGAAACGGTGCAAAAGGAACGTGAACAGTTTGCTTATCTTGAGTCGGAGATGGGCTGTAACCAGCTAGCCTGGAGCCCGTCGGTGTGCTGAAATCCAAACTTTCTGGAAGCGATTCCTTCGACAGGAAACAAGCCGAGCTTTTTTGAGGCTTGCTGCGTGGGAGATTCTCATTGAATTTTCGGCTAAATCAGTGCAGAATACCCCGCAACTTATTTGCATTTCATTGAATAAGAATAAGCTCTATTGTACTCCGACTTTTGCGTGCAAACCTGGACATAAGTGGAGATAATGCAGACGTTCTTCAAAGAATGCCGCTGAGGGTAAACAAAAGTGGTGACTGGTGTTGCGGGGTATTCTGCAATTGCCCCGATTTTTCTATAAATTCCTCAAGGTTGTGCTTCAAATTTTGCCTTTTCTTAACGACGGCATAACTGTTTCGTTCTTAATCTGTTATTATTTGTCTCCATAAATGAGATTAAGGTCTAATTAACTCCGAGCTTGGACAAACTTTCATTGCTTACAGAAACACCGCTGGGTAAATATCACTCTGTCATTTATCTAATTTCACTGATTCCGTATCAAGAATTAATCTGTAACTATTTTCAAATTTCGAACAATATCCCATTAGATGAATAAACCAGTTTGAAACCAACGGCAGGTGAGTGAATACGTAAGCAATATAATAACACAGCGTGCAAATGTACTTCGAGACTGTTCGCATCAAAGGTTGTCTTCTTCTTGCTTTGGACTAAATATCACTCATAATCCTTTTCAATCTCTCAAAAACACAGCATACACTTAAAAAGGGGCATTGACTTGCATATGAGTTCTAAAGAACAGAAATGTATCTAATACAATCGAGATTCAATGAAATACGATTTTGGCGGAAATACCAATTTTTTTTCAGAAATTGCATAAATTACCGTGACTTCACGGAACACGATTTGGGTCAGGTTTTCGTAGACGTTCCCTCCTCCCGTTTTTCAAGGGAGCTTTAGCAACGACAACGGCGGCGTCAACGAGAACGTAACAAATTTGCATATTTAGTGGGCAAAAACAATAGCTTCTCACGCTCTGCAAGTGCGTTTTTAACTTTTGTCCATTTCTTTGCCGTCGTCAGCAAAGCAACAACGTGAAATTACCAAGTTTGAGGTGTTATGGAGAACGTCAGCACCTGGAGATAAATTTTCATTTTTCTCCCCTAAATTAAGCGCCGCTTGTAACGGTTTCATTCCTGAGGGACTGCCACACCTTTGTCATATTAAAAGGCTTGGAATAGTCACGAAGTGATCGCAATAACGTGAATTTATGTTTTTACATGACGTTCTCGTTGCCGTTCCCGTCGTCGTTGCTAAAGCTCCCTTCTTTCAAGGGGAGGGTACGGCTGCACGGAGGCTAAGAAAACGTCGGAAAGAGTGTAGGCTACGTGAAGTCTCTTGTCGAACAGAGTCGTTACAAACTGGGAACGAGTCAGCTTCAAACATTTTCTCGGGAAAGAACTGCATGCTAGCTATCATATATAGTAACGACATGCACTCACCTACAATCCCATGCAATTGTGCGCACTCACCATATTATATGGACATGTATAGTGCCAAGAGAAAATGAGGGGACAGAGAGGGAGGCTCAGGGCGTTGGCCGGGATATGTTATGTCCACGAAAGTTATTTTTAGACGAGCGGAAGTCTTTGTTCTAGCGGAAGACTATCTTCCGAGACGTCCGCGTGCAGTCTTGCCTCGCTGTCAGGTTCTTAGTGAAAAGAGAAAATGACGGCGCACGTGGAAGGGAAGGCTGATGAATATTTATTTTCTTTCAAACATCGGACCGAGGTAGGCCTGCATGCGGACGTCTCGGAAGACTTCCGCTCGTCTAAAAATAACTTTCGTGGACATGACATATCCCAAGGGCTGGACCAGGAGGCTCCCTCTCTGTCCCCTCATTTTCTCTTGATAGTGCTCTATATGCATGCTAGCATGCAGGTTAAGCCCAATATCGTACCCAGAGTCCTCGGGCTTCTTGGTCAGCGGGTGAGCGCCTGGAGAGACTCTAGGATAATGGACTCCATTTTCCCAGAAAACGTGGGTTCCGGTCCTATTACGTATGCTTCAGTTAAACCGGAAACAGAAAAGAGAAAACCGTAAACAGTAGAAATGGCGGGTTGAAAGTGTTCGAGAAACAAGAATTTTAGCCTTACACACAAAGAAACTGGATAAATGATCATTGGTTTGCTGTAAGAGCAAGTGAAGATGAAACCTCTGACGCTTTCGGTAAGTGTATTTTTAGTGTTTCAGCGTACATTCCATCGTTCAAAATGCCATCGTACACGGCGGGTCTAATTTGCAGGTCGCAGGTCGCAGGTCGCGGGTTGCAGGTCATTGTTTCACCAATACAGAAAGTATCCTAAACATTCATAAACGCTTAACCTTAGGCCTAAAAACTTTTG
>NC_090880.1:22752648-22757648 GCF_036669935.1 Montipora foliosa
TACAGAGCTATACATACCTATACAGGGCTATACACATATACCTGTGTATAAGTCTGTATAGCCCTTTATAGGTATGTATAGCTCTGTATAGCGCTGTAGACCTGTGTATAGACGTGTATAGCTGTGTATAGCTATACCTGTGTATAGGTATGTATAGCTCTGTATAGGTATGTATAACTGTGTATAGCGCTGTATAGCTGTGTATAGACCTGTGTAGCTGTGTATAGGTATGTATACCTGTGTATAGGTCTGTATAGCCCTGTATAGGTATGTATAAATGTGTATAGCCCTGTATGTCTGTATAGCTCTGTATAGCTGTGTATAGCCCTTTATAGCTGTGTATAGCTCTTTATAGCGGTGTACAGCTGTGTATAGCTGTGTATAGCTGTGTATAAGCCTTTATAGCTGTGTATAGCTGTGTATAGCTGTGTCTAGGTATGTTAGCTGTGTATGATTACGCTGTGTACCTCCAGGACATAATAGGACCGTTTATACGAGAGAAAATAAGCCGCGGCTTACGTAAGCCGCGAACACCCCGTATAAATCTTACAAAATGTATGTTCACGGCTTTCTCAAGCCGCGTCTTATCCTGGCCGGGGAGTTTATACTCGTATAAATAGTTCCTTTGGCGGCTTAAGTAAGCCACGGCCAGAGTTAGCCGCGGCTTATTTACTCTCGTATAAACGGCCCTAATGTGTCTGTAATGATATAACAGGGCCGTTTATACGAGAGAAAATAAGCCGTGGCTAACTCTGGCCGCGGCTTACGTAAGCCGCGAAAAGAACTATTTATACGAGTATATACTCCCCGGCCAAGATAAGCCGCGGGTGTTCGCGGCTTACGTAAGCCGCGGCCATAATTAGCCGCGGCTTATTTTCTCTCGTATAAACGGCCCTATTATGTATTGGGTTTGTATTGGGTACAATGGGTACACAAAAGTGACACAGGCAGAAGACGAGATCAAACGATCGAAATGGACAATTCGCGTCTCATGCACGATTTGTGGACCCCGATTTGTGCTTCCTATCTGGCACATGCGCAGTTGTTTTTCAGCTCTGTTTGTATTGGGTACATGGTAGGTACTTTATATATGATACCCCATAATATACCGTTCCTCAAGTCCCTTAGCCGTCCTTTAGCGTCCTTACACATCCCTAGCCGTCCTTAAGCGTCCTTACACATCCCTAGCCGTCCTTAAGCGTCCTTACACCTCCCTAGCCGTCCTTAAGCGTCCTTACACATCCCTAGCCGTCCTTAAGCTTCCTTACACATCCCTAGCCGTCCTTTAGCGTCCTTACACATCCCTAGCCGTCCTTAAGCTTCCTTACACACCCCTAGCCGTCCTTTAGCGTCCTTACACATCCGTAGCCGTCCTTAAGCGTCCTTACATGCCGTCCTTACACAACCCTTGCGTCCGGACATGCTGTATTCTTGGTTCTTTACACATCCCTAGCCGTCCTTTAGCGTCCTTACACATCCCTAGCCGTCCTTTACCGTCTTTACACATCCCTAGCCGTCCTTCAGCGTCCTCACACATCCCTAGCAGTCCTTAAGCGTCCTTACACATCCCTAGCCGTCCTTAAGCGTCCTTACACATCCCTAGCCGTCCATCAGCGTCCCTACACATCCCTAGCCGTCCTTTAGCTTCCTTACACATCCCTAGCCGTCCTTTAGCGTCCCTACTCATCCCTAGCCGTCCTTAAGTGTCCTTTAGTGTCCTTACACATCCCTAGCCGTCTTTTAGCGTCCTTACATAACCCTTTCTTCTGTGCTTGCGCAAGTTTTCAATTTGATCGAGAGTTTCCTTTTTTAGTTTTCCTCTCCAAACAAATATAAAGGCGTTCAAGATTAGACTCGATCTCGTCCGGACATGCTGTATTCTTGGTTCTTTACACATCCCTAGCCGTCCTTTAGCGTCTTTACACATCCCTAGCCGTCCTTTAGCGTCCTCACACATCCCTAGCAGTCCTTAAGCGTCCTTACACATCCCTAGCCGTCCTTAAGCGTCCTTACACATCCCTAGCCGTCCTTAAGCGTCCTTACACATCCCTAGCCGTCCATCAGCGTCCCTACACATCCCTAGCCGTCCTTTAGCTTCCTTACACATCCCTAGCCGTCCTTTAGCGTCCTTACTCATCCCTAGCCGTCCTTAAGTGTCCTTTAGTGTCCTTACACATCCCTAGCCGTCTTTTAGCGTCCTTACACAACCCTTTCTTATGTGCTTGCGCAAGTTTTCAATTTGATCGAGAGTTTCCTTTTTTAGTTTTCCTCTCCAAACAAATATAAAGGCGTTCAAGATTAGACTCGATCTCGTCCGGACATGCTGTATTCTTGGTTTTTTACACATCCCTAGCCGTCCTTTAGCGTCCTCACACATCCCTAGCAGTCCTTAAGCGTCCTTACACATCCCTAGCCGTCCTTAAGCGTCCTTACACATCCCTAGCCGTCCATAAGCGTCCCTACACATCCCTAGCCGTCCTTTAGCTTCCTTACACATCCCTAGCCGTCCTTTAGCGTCCTTACTCATCCCTAGCCGTCCTTAAGTGTCCTTTAGTGTCCTTACACATCCCTAGCCGTCTTTTAGCGTCCTTACACATCCCTAGCCGTCCTTTAGCGTCCTTGCGCAGTCCTTTAGCGTCCTTACACATCCCTAGCCGTCCTTAAGCGTCCTTACACATCCCTATCCGTCCTTTAGCGTCCTTACACATCCCTACCCGTCCTTTAGCGTCCTTACACATCCCTAGCCGTCTTTAAGCGTCCTTACACATTTCTAGCCGTCCTTAAGCGTCCTTACACATCCGTAGCCGTCCTTTAGCGTCCTTACACATCCCTAGCCGTTGTTAAGCGTCCTTACACATCCCTAGCCGTCCTTTAGCGTCCTTACACATCCCTAGCCGTTCTTAAGCGTCCTTACACATCCCTAGCTGTCGTTTAGCGTCCTTACACATCCCTAGCCGTCCTTAAGCGTCCTAACACATCCTTAGCCGTCCTTTAGCGTCCTTACACATCCCTAGCCATCCTTAAGCGTCCTTACACATCTCTAGCCGTCCTTTAGCGTCCTTACACATCCCTAGCCGTCCTTAAGCGTCCTTACACATCCCTAGCCGTCCTTTAGCGTCCTTGCGCAGTCCTTTAGCGTCCTTACACATCCCTAGCAGTCCTTTAGCGTCCTTACACATCCATAGCCGTCCTTTAGCGTCCTTACGCATCCCTAGCCGTCCATTAACGTCCTTTCATATCCTTGGCCGTCCTTTAACGTCCTTTAGCGTCCTTACACATCCCTAGCCATCCCTTAGCGTCCTTACTTATCCCTAGCCATCCTTTAGCGGCCTTATACATCCCTAGCCGTCTTTTAGCGTCTTTTGGCGTCCTTACACATCCCTAGCCGTCCTTTAGCGTCCTTATACATCCCTAGCCGTCCTTTAGCGTCCTTACACATCCCTAGCCATCCTTTAGCGTTTTCACACATCTCTAGCCCTCCTTTAGCGTCCTTACACATCCCTAGCCATCCTTTAGCGTTTTCACATCCCTTGCGCTCCTTTAGCGTCCTTACACATCCCTAACCGTCAATAGGTCAAGTGCCGACAAATTTATGCTCCAGAGCAGGTCAATCAGATCAACTGTTTTGTTGTTACATTTTGCCGTCGAACTGTTGATGAAATCTTGTATGTGTAACACCCGTTGCAAAATGTAGACTGGGATTGGTTCTTTTTTTACTTCTTCAACGGAATTTGCTTTAGCAAACACTGTTTGTGTACTTGGCTGGAGTTCTATTTCCGTGGCAGTTCCAAGATCTGGACACGGTGGTGTCGACAGTGAACCTACAGCCGTCATATGAGATTGAATTATAGGTGTTGGAGTCTGTAATGTCTCTAATCCGATTGGCACGACCGGAATTGTTCTTTCATTAAGCAATCTTTTCAGTCTGCGTTTACAATTCCATGCGTACAACGCACAAGCCATCACCGCCACGGCCAGCTCAGGTCCAATTTTTGATACTCCGCACAGTAGAGATCGATTGATGTTCCTTCTTTAGTCTTTCGTTTATTTCAGTCCCACAGCCAACCGGTATTTCGGAAAGACAACCCTTTCTTATGTGCTTGCGCAAGTTTTCAATTTGATCGAGAGTTTCCTTTTTTAGTTTTCCTCTCCAAACAAATATAAAGGCGTTCAAGATTAGACTCGATCTCGTCCGGACATGCTGTATTCTTGGTTCTTTCGCAACCCAAGTCTCCTTCTTGTCGGAAAATAAGGAAAAATTCATTTGCAAACTGATTACAATAAGCTTCGCTTTTCCGGGTACTGTTTGTATAACTCACATGCAAGTATGAAATAAGTCTAGGTCAATTTCACCCCTGGAAATGTCTGTTCGTATAAGTTCATTGTACGGCAACAGTCGTCTACGATTTTCATTTTCAATTTCTTGCCCGCTCTGTCATGTCTGGCTTTCAGCTCTTTAAGCATATCTATAATTTCTAAAGGAGAAGTTGTCTTTGTAAACCTCCAAGTCAAAAGTTCTCCGATTTCATTTACGCCTATAAAGAGGTTTTGAAACTGGCCTACAAATTTGCCGTCCTCGCGGATAACGCCAACGTGTTTACTTGTTTTAAATGTACGGTCAAATGATAATACTTTTTCCGTAAGCTTCATCATGTTATTTTCACACAGTTCTTTATTACGTTCAAACTGCATAAGAAAGAAATCCATCAGTTTATCGTTGCTAGGATAAGAAATAAAGGGACTGTTACTTAGGACATCTACAGTCTCCTCTGTTACGTCTCGATTATTTCTCAGGTACTCTCTGTAGTTCATGGATGCAATGCCTTCAGATAATTCCATAAAGTTCTGACCTTGATAGATGCCAGTTATCAGATAATCCTAAAGACGAAGCGTAAAACCACACCTCTGCTGCATGATAATAGGAAATTCTTTAGCTAGCTTTAGGGATGTGTAACGACGCTAAAGGACGGTTAAGGATAGGTAAGGATGCTAAAGGACGG
>NC_090880.1:22762648-22867648 GCF_036669935.1 Montipora foliosa
TTCACCTTTCTGCACTCTGTTTGGGATTAATTGACGTGCTCTCAGCCAATCAATACGTTGCAATTTTTACATGTACATTATTAAGTGGGGAACGAAAGTACCCATCTGATGCATCAGTTCCCCACAAAGCCAGTATGCAGACTCGCAAAAATCTACATGCTCATTGTTATTCCATAACTACAGCTGAAAAAGCTAACATTGAACATTCTACTCTTCAAAGATATCTTGGAAAAATAAGCTAAATTGCAGAATGCCCAGCCATGTCTTTGCATAATCCATATCAATGGCGTTTATTGTTGCCTCTTTCTTCAAATGATGCTGCTGCAATAGCACTATATGGACTGGGTATTCTGCAGTTAATCCAAAAATAATGCAGTCCTTCAGTTATACTCAGAAGGGATTTGACTTCCTTAAAAAAAAAAAAAATTATCTTGTACATGTATGTAGATGCTTTAGGCAACTCAGGCAACAGAAAAAACAGCTTACGATGGTGAACTTGCTGTTGGCTCTTGCCCTGCCTGTCAACCAGAATTCAGCTTAAAGAGACCACTAAAAGAGCACTCGAATGTGGCGGTGTCCTAAATAGCTGACATTCTTCCTGCCAACTGTAGGCAAGAGTGGCAGTGTACAATAGACACTGTTTGTGACAATTCTACGAAGAAGGGTGTTCTTGCTTACGACAGGAAAAGAGAATTTCCGAGAGAGAAAAAGATAAATAATGTGCTCTTGCTCCTTTGTGGGCTTGATGTATTACATAGCTGGACTGTAAGGTTGGCAATGTATTTGGTGCAGTGCTTTTAAACATTTTTAAAAAAGTACTATCCTCTGGATTTTTAAAATTTTGTTGACTGTCTTGTTTATTATTATCATTATTATTATTAATAATATTATTAACATATTATTATTATTGGGGAGTTTAAGCAAATCTCGACGGCTGGTGCTACTCTGGCTGCTGTGACTGAAAAGGTCTGGGGAGAGTACGTCTCGGTGGTCTGCTAAATTTTAAGTTTAACAAACGAAAATACAAAGAAACATGGGCTAAGGACTATCGTATGGTATCCAGAATAAAACGTCTTCACTAAACCCTCAAAGCAAACTTAACTGAAGAAAAACAACCTCGTGCTGAACATGAATATTTCACTTGACTCACTTCGCCATTCCAACACCTTTGCCAAAACTTATCGTAAATTCATGGTCAATATGGGATTTGACCATAAACAACCTTGACACAATCTTCGTCTTAAATTGACTTCAAAGGATATAGTATCCAATGGAATTCTTAAAATGCCGAGAAGTCCGTTGAAAAGGGTCAGAGAAGCGAAATAAACGCGACGTAGTAGCCACTACGGCAAAACATCCGACTCACATAGTCAGATTTCACGCTATGGCTGGATGCAACCAATGAACATGTGCAGTGTCTCATTTTGAGGGAAATTTACTTCTGGCAGCTGTATTAGCGCCAGCGGTAGCGATTTTCTTGACGTCCCTATTATTATTATTACGCAGGTTGTAAGTAGCCGTGGTAACAACCTTCATGAGATTGAGACACCTGATGGCAATAAGTTCCTTGTCAGCATGCCGTCAAAATTCAGGAAAAGTGTCTGGATTAAGAGAGGTAAACAAGACCTTTAATGGGGCTAATTCAGTACATGTAACTGAAGAAGAGCTTTTCTTTTTACTGCTTTTAAATGTTTCATTTTCTATATAAATTATATGATTTGGCTGTTCTTTAAACAAGGAAGGTACAATGTATTTAACAATTATTACGTGAGTTAGCGTTGGATATGAGGTGGTAAGTAGCCAAAAAGGCATGTAGCACCAAGTTTGCTATAACCAGCCTCACATTCGATAAGCGCGAGTGGAATACAATGTAACTGTATTATTAAATTTTCATTAAATTCCGAACTGTTCTACTTACACAATGCCAAAATGTTGTCTCAGTTTTTACAAAACGACCAATACAACCAGTTTCCAAATAAGGCTATTATGGTATATGAGGTGATAACTGAGATTGCATGAGCCAATCAGAAAGCTAGAAATGCAATATCTGAGATTGAAAATTTATTAACAATAAGTTATTATTTCGCTTCTCTGAGAATTAGGGGTTTAAGGCAAACTCATGAAAGATTGAAAAAATTGATGACTTATAATAGCTACAAGTTGAGCCTTGAAAATTCTTCATAATTAATTAATCTTGTACATCCTCTCAATATTTTCAGGAGATTTTGTTATTGTTGATCCTATAAAGGAAGGAAACAAAGTGTGTGCTGAGATAGTTTATATTCTGTATGGTAAACAAATCAAGTATCTCAAGAATGAAGGACTCTGGTAAGTACTGTTTTATTATTTGAATGCAACTTTCACTAGGGGTTAGCAAGATGTCACTCTCTAGTCTCAGCTTTGAGACAAGCAACTGCACACTCTGAAGCTGCTCACGTCAGCGCACAAATCAAAATGGGTGACAGACATAAAAGTCTGGCTGTCCAAAAAATGTGAAAACCAGAAATAAATGGGTACTGCAAATTAAAGTGTCATCTTACTGTTCTTGTCCAGCTAAAAAGCAGTTGTTTACAAGTAGAAATAATTGGCCATTAAGTGCCCCCTTAATGTAACTCTTAAACAAAGAGCTTCAGAAAACCCTATCTTGAAAAATAATACAAACCCTGATTTGAACTCTGTTCTGGTGAAGATTAAGCTGATGCTTAGACTTCACACATACATGTAGCCCCCCCTCCCCACACCACTTTTTTTCTATGGTGTTCTTTTCGGCTTGATCAGAGACTTGGTAATCTACACTACTCTTACATAATTATAATAAGATCTAGGCCTTCCCACTTTCAAACATGCTATCTGGCCCCTGTCACATGGCACTTCAAAAGTCTATCAAAATTTGCACGTGCTGTCCATTAGTTCCAATCTTGAGTGGACAAAAATGTCAAACACTGTCCCTCTTGTTGTGATTTCTTCCTAAGGCCCAAAGCATTCACAGAAGAGTTTCCATTGGATGAAAAATCGGAGGTCAAGGAAGTAAACAGGTGATTTTCCAAATGATTACTCAGTTAAACAAGGCATAGGTTGAGAAAAATATATTTTACTGCGATTTTCATAATTCTGCAGAATCCCATCTTTAACGGGGCTAGGTCATGGAATTTTAGCCAATTTCAGCACTGATCGAATGGTCATAGAATTAACTAAAATATCAAAGTAACTGTTCAAAACTATAAAAGAACTCTAACAAAACACAGGGAAGCCAAAAAGGGGCATGGATGGACAAAATGGAAAGGATTGAAATGGATTGAAGTTGGGTAAATTTGAAAAATGTCTGCCCGCCTTTTTTCAAATTTTTATCAGTCTATATCAAAATGTCATTTACACAGCTGGAAAATCATTCTCAGTTGTTATGTGGCCGTGATTTTGCAAATGAAAGACTCTTGCTCTGCCAATTTGACGTTTAGAGCTATAATTAACAAAATTAAACAAAATTACCTAAAATAGCATGACCTAGCCCCTCTAAGTGCCAACTGCATTCTGGCATTCTGTCAATCAAACTTCCCACGCCAAGCCAAGAGTTCACCCAAAACCACAGATGCCAAAATTGATAATTTTTTGATGCATGACATGACCTGTACCAATCTGCATCTTTGGTTCCCATGGTATATTCATACAAGTGAAGTAACTGAAGAACCTCTAAAAAGATATCTTTAAGACTTAAAGGTATTCCAGCTGTGAACCAAATGAAAACTCCAATTCACTTGCCAAAGGCGGAGTCAATTTTCCCAGGGTGGTTGGAACTTTCGTCTTATTTTACTTCATCTAGAACATCTTGATGTGTTCCCATGAAGATCAAAATTCCAGAAATTGATTTCTTAGTCTGCATTTTTGTCAATGTCATACCAAAAGGCTACTTTTTATATAAATAATTGAGATTGCCTGATTTTGATTGACTTCATCACTTTCTGTTCTTAAGGCTAGCCAACTGACCCTGGTGTACAAAACAATAGAAAATGGCCCCACAAGTTTTGCATAATAATAGAGTCAAATTCCCAGAAGACATTTTACTGCATTGTTCTGCACACGAACATGGCCGCTGTGACATAAGATGCAAACCCTCAATACTTGGCTTGACATGAAGACAAATTTTACTTTGTATAACATCTATTTAGCATGCATGTATTGCTTTATATAATTTTTCCTTTGCAGCAGTGTGCATGGTGATTGCAAGGATGAAGGCGGAGTAAATAATTGTGACACAAATTCTGATGATGAAGAGGATGAGGACGATGATGATTTGTTTGTAAATCCAAACCATCAAAAGCCCACAACTTTTATTTATACTGACTCTAGTGAAGATGATGACGATGGCCTGTGATTCTATAGAAATATTTCTTTCTCCATTAATAGTGACAGGAAACAGACAATACGATCAGGGGAGGGGAAAGCATTGTGTGACACTCGATGTAACAAGTCAAAGTTCTCTGCAAGGACATGAATGTTAATCGCATCTCAGACTCTTGTTTAGTTTGGGTGTTACCCTGCGGTCCTTCTTGTCTTTGCATCTAAACCTTTAAAGAAATTTATTCGTCAAGTACAGTGAAATAAGAAATTTTGATCCAGTCTTTGGAAAGTTTTTTTTTAAACTTTATATTCAACAACAAGGGTGCGTTTTTTTTTTTTTTTGGGAAAATCCAAAAACGGATTTGTGATCTCGGATCAATGGATTCGTCAGCATCAAAAAGACCCAAAATCCGAAAAATGATTATTTTCCATGACAATGCAAACAAACAAACCCACACTTGCATGCAAATTTTAAAAACCAAAAAAAAATTAAAGGTTAAGTTTGTTTTGGAGAAAATTATTCTTAAATAAAAATGCCACGAGGAAAAAAATACCTTAGTGATCGATAAAAAGAAATTATGAAAAACATGCTTTTTTTTAGCTGTAGGAAAGTTGCTAGCAATATTATTATTGCTGTCAAGAAACTTTTAATGTAATTTCTTTTGTGAATTTTTCAGGAAACCCAACTATTTTTGACTTATTCATTGTACGGTAAAAAGGCGCAAAAAAAACATTTGGGCTTAGCTGTCATGTATGTATGGAAAACCGCTGAAATGGTGAATCTCAAAAATTGGGATTTAGATTTAATCCGAAGTATCCTCCTCAAGTGTGGATACTTTCGATTCAAGATCTGTTTTTGGATTTTCCCAAAAAAACGCACCCTAAGTCTAAACACGGCAGCTTTATCAAATTCTTATAACAGCCCTGTAGAACTTCACCCAATTCAAGTACGGTACGTGTCCATCCTCACTAACGCTGCATGTTGCATGGAGTGAACCTATCCAAAAAGTGACCGTTTGTAAATTACATACAGGTTGCACATGAAGTTTTTCTGGGTATATATCTTGCTGTAGCCCATCCTCTCTTTGTTTTGAGTTTGATGGGACTTAATACTTTCCTGCATAACCTTTGTACATGTACGGTCACCTACAGTATTGATTGTTTGGAAATTTAAAACAAAATTGCACTGACACAAGCCTTTTTATTTGTTTTCCAAAGCAACAGCAGAGGCCGAGGCTTCTCTATCACTGAAAAAGGGACATCCATATACAATGTAATTCTATACAATATGTCAAGTCGCCATGCACAAGGGAACCAAGAATTTAAGAAAACTTTAAGGCCTTTTATGTAGTCTGAAAGGAGACAAATTTCCTTTTCTTGTAACCCCAATAGGCAATATTTGTATGTTGTGCATTCACAAATGTAGGCCAGTGTGTGTACTAAATTTGACAGCATTTCTTGCCCTAAAATGAGGCGTCAAACCAGTAATTTTTAGAATGACAAAAGAATGAGAAAACAGTGATTTTATGAAAAAACCGAGTATTCACCCACAGATACATGTATGTTCATGAAAAAGGACCTTGAGTGAGATCCATGGTAGTTATTAATATCTAAGATAAGTCCTAATGCACAACAAGTTCTTCATGCAATGAAACACATTTACATCTTATTGTTCTGTACATGATTGCGACTGCTTTTATTGCACTGGCCTTGGTTATTCAAATGGTGGATAATGCTATCCAGTGGATAAACATTAACAAAATCAATTTAGTTATCCAGTGGACAGTGATTTATCCAGTGGATAGCAGTATGCACCCTTCAAACAACTGGGGCCAGATTTGGAGTTCATGCTTTTCTTATTCTGTATTTTCCTTTCTGTAGCTGGCCTATGTATAACTTTGTTTTGGATCCATCCACTTTCCTCACCCAAACCTAAAAAAAAAAAAAGATTTACGCTTTGTTACCAACTGAAGGTAGACAAGTTAAATTGTGGAAGGATAGTCACTATGGCCACATAGAATGGCACCCTAAAACATTTTTCATCTTATATGTATGTCGGAGATGTCGCCAAAACGTTACCCTATAGCTCACAGTGGTACACTGTAGCTAGCGCATAGGTTAATGAACTCCAGATGGGAGCTTTTTTTGAACTACCCGTAAGTAAATTATCCCTGAAGGAAGAAGTGACATTGTTTTCCCATGTGATGCATGCCATGCAAGGATAACAAAAGGACATCAAGAAAATCACCAAGGAAGCCAAAGCTTAAAGTACTGTTCTGCTTGTTCATTTGATGTTTTTGGTACATTTTCTGCTGTTCTTGTATCAGAATCAGAGCCATCCTAAAAAAATCACAGGAGTCAATGGGTTAAGGTGGCTCTGAATCCACTGTACAGCATTTTTTTTAAACTGTGCACAAAGTTTCATCTTGCCCTTCTGATCATTTTTCAGCAACAAAAAATGTGGGTAACTGGGTTTGTTTTTGAGATATGAGCAACTGAAGCTAAAATAAGTTAAAATAGAAAATAAAGGATTCTTTGTTGCATGCTTATGTTGTCCTCAAAACCTCAAATTTGGTGATTTCAAGTCGTCGTTAGGCATACGACTGCCAAGATACTTACTAAAAACTGTGCTGCATGTGCAGCACGATTAGTTATGCCCTTCTAACCAATGATAATATTACTGACTTCTGGCGATGTCGTAGTCGCAGCCGTTGCTGTTTCTTAAATTCCCTAATTGGTTAATAACACCTAGGTCCAGTCAAAACCATGTCCCCTTAACCCTCCCAATCCTCAGAACAAGACTAAAAGATTTTACTCTGTCTAACACCACTGCGATGATTTTACTTGTCAATGGGGGCAGCTTCAGGGATGAACATAAAACTGAAACTCTAATTTCAAACGAACAAATAATTTGACAGCATGAAAAAAATTGTAATACTGATGAGTGATTGCTTGCTCATCTTTCAAAGCAGAGGCTCGTGCTGAAAACATCCTAAAGCAAACCAAGAATAAACAAGTTTATACCTCTCCGGTATTGATGCCAGTAACATAAGCACTAAAATATAAGAAAAACATCAACATCAGATTTAATAAATGACAAAAAGGGAGATGAAGGGTACTGTATGCTTATATATATGTATGCCATTAGAAGACCATTCTGACAATTCTGGAAGAACACACCTGAAAGTATCACTTCTGCTCTCTATTAACACATGATCATTCTTGTGGAACCTTGGGGAAAAAAAAAGATACCGTTACTTGCAACGAAGAGGCTACAGCTGTGGCCATTACATTGGCTACTTTCCAGTTAAAAAAAAAAAAAAAAACAAACTAAAGGAATTTGTGAGTGCTATAATAAACTGGATATCATTACATGATCATTCTTGTGGAACCTCGGGGAAAAAAAGATACCATTTCTTGTAAAGAAGGGGCTACAGCTGTGGCCATTACATTGGCTACAATGTAATTTTGGCAGTTAAAAGACCATGAACTAAAGGTATTTGTGAGTGCTATAATAAACTGGATATTAAAAGCATTTAGAATAAAAGCACTCATTTCTAGTTTTCCTCAAAAGGTTTAAATTTTAATTTCTTATTGCTTTTGTGGGCTATGGGCAAGGTTGTTGTCCAAAGGCTAGGGTTTGAATCCCACCTGGAACATTTGAGTCACCAAAGATTGCCCAACCAAAAACAATATTTTTTCAAAGGTAACAATATTATTGTTTAATATGTTAAGTGATTGTGGACTCAAGATGTCCCCATTAACCATTGACTCATAAAGGCCAGACTTATTAGATAGATTTTACTCTGTCTAAAGCCAGGCCAGACGATTTTAATTAGGATGGGGGGGGGGGGGGGGGGGGGGTTCAGGGGTCATTGCGTTAACATGTCTCGAAATAGACCTCACACTGGAAGGAACCTGGTCAGGACCTGTCCCCTCTTTTCATCTCGCTTCACTGTACCAAAACCTACCACTCTCCCTCATAATAGAGTTTCCCATCTTCATATCTTGCACTGAAAGGACTCTTCTCTGATTGGCAGCCACCTGTAGGTAAAATTAAGGCTCAAGGAAGTGCATTTTATTTTATGCATGTTATTATGTTATTTAGGGTCAGTCCGTCCAGGGGTGACGGAGTGGTGTTTCTCGAAAGTCTGAAAACTTTTCAAGTGTATTTCAGATTAGATTTTACACTGGGTTGATTTTTCAAAACGAAAATGTTTCATGTGCTGAGAATTTGCATTTGTTTTCAATTGTTTTCTCTGGTCTTTTCGGGTCTGAAAAGGTTTTTGGGCTTTTGAGTAGAGGCCCCAGGCCATAACCAAGGCACAGAAAAGGACTGACCAATAAAATAAGATGTATTATTTTTAATTATTATTAAAAAAAAAAAATCTGAAATAAGTACGCGCGCTGTAATTGGCTAAATTAGTGGGCTGTATTCTACAGTATGGCGCGCTGTACAGCTCGCTAAATTTAAAATTTCGACAAAACATCATCTAGCGAGTTTTTCATGTCATTTCTGTTGCATAAACTTGTACTGAAAACTGTTTGAATCTTGCAAGCAACTATTTCAAACTGAAGAAGATTTAATTTTTGGGATTTTGGCACAGCATTCTTTGTGGCAGTTGAACCTTCCACTTCACTTTGACTAGTTTCGTTGCCCGCGCACCGGTTAACCTCAGAGATATGATAAATATCTTACTAACCTCGTTTTCTCGGTCCGTACTGTAAGTTACGGATCCTCGTTTTTTCCCGTTGATTTATGGCCTGTGCGCTTTGCGCTTGGGCCATAAATCAATGGGAAAAAACTCGGTCCATAACTTACAGTACAGACCTCGAACTCGGTTAGTAAGAGGTATTTATTGCACAGAAATTGACCTACAATATTTTATGAATTAAAAATGAATTAATATAACAACTTACTATTTTGTCTTCTTCTAACTAATGCTCCCTTTGCCTTCAAAGAGAAAGAAAAGCAGCCAGAGTTAGCATCTTGCTGCTTTTTTGCAACTATACATGTAATCCTGCATGCCTTGAACAGATCCCAGAAATATGTACAGTATACCCCAAGTGCCAAAATGAATATAAAATTATTACCCTGAAATGAACCAGGAAAAGGGGGAACAATGAGATTTTTTTCAAGTGAGTATTGCATTATGTTAGGCAACTAGTGAACACTCTTCTTGTACACCAATGGGACAAGAAATAACATCATAGTATTATTTCTGCCTTCACGTGTAACTTCTGGTACTGCTGCAGGGTCCAAGAAAAGTGATACTTGATATACAATGAAGATTATACATTGTATGTACCTTCCTTATGGCAGCCCAATCTTCAAGAATATCCATTTCTCTCAGCATATATACAATGTATGGACTTGATCACAGTCAAGGAAAGCAAGGTATGGTATCACCGATAAGAGACAAATACAGACAAGGCTAGAGATGTTGCAGAAACAAATCAAAAGCAAACAGGCCCACCAGTATAATTATAATCATCATCATCATCATCATCAAAAGGATATCAGTAACTGTTACAGGTTTTCGTCTTTTATCAGATAGCATTGATCCATCAGATGATTTTCTCTGTTTCTTGTTTATTGATTGTGATTCAAGCCATATATCTGAAAATGAAGGTCACTTAAATTATGTTGATGTGGATTCTAATTCCCAGGCCAAAGATTGATGATCTCCCTTACAGCGATTTAAAGCAATTTATGCCACCTGAACTAGTTTACTTCACTGAATGACCTACAGTAGCTCCTAAGCATGTCTATAGCTTGAGGTTGAACTTGGATTCAACTCTGACTTGTTTTGGGCTTGGGTTTCAATTTTTTCCCAATATGCCTGTTTCACTATGTACATAGTATAAAAGTAAAATTTCAGTTTTACATAGATTGTAGACCAGTTGGCACAGTTGTAAAAGCAATCATCCACCACAATAATAACTTATTGATGGGTAGCTGTTGCTTTGAATTCCTATGCTGGAAAATACTTCCTGCTGCCTTTGTTACAGAAGGACTCCCTAGTCTGACACCATACACCTTATTCAAAATGGCCACCATTTTAGTATTCTTTTGTTTCCTTGCAAATTACATGTAGCCCTTGTTACCTCATTCTTAAGCTGAAAATTCAAAAAAATTATTATTTTTAATTAACCTTGAACGAGGCAACAACTAAAAATTAATGGTAGCAATTTTCGAACAAGGTATACAAAAATGACAAAATAATTAAAGAGGGAAGGCCCCATCTTGTGACCCTTCAATGTTAATAACCTCTGCAGGACACTTCTCTACTCCAGACAAAGAGTAAGGAAAGTATGTAAAGGCTTATTTCAAAGCTCTTTGGACCATGCAATGTATGCAAGTACAGCATGTCTTTTAAAGGAAATAGAGAGCTTAAGCACTCAACAATTTTTAGGCATGGAAGACAATGGCAAGTGCGCTGTTTTCCCTTTTAAATTTGTCTTGAAATTACCACATTTATATTATTGTTAAGTATCTTTTCATTAATAGAGATGATTAGTTATATAAAGGAGGAGTAGGGAAGACTTTTGTCCTGGTATGTAAAATGGTCACTTCTGGTTCCCACATGCTTACATGTCAACTCCCTATTCTTGACTAATACTGTAGTATCAATTTCATTGAAGAACAAAATTACTTTTAATTACCAAACAACAGAGGCGAAGGAACACAAACTCTAGTGGAGATACAATAAAACAAATTCATCGACAGTAAAATAATATTATGATGCTACTGGTATGAATGCCAAAACTGTAAAAAATCTAAGACTTGGGTAAGTGACTTTACCAGCTGATATATCCGTGTTTTGCTTATCTTCTTCTAGTTTTCGAATTTTTTCTTCTAATTCTTGCTTCATGCTTTCCATTAGGGCAAGCTTTTCACTCTAACATTAAAAGAAAAAACACAACATAAAGCCTTCTAAGAAGATGTATACAGGGAATGATACCATTCTGTTGTCACTGCAAATTTTGTAAAAAAATTCATGAGTGACAGCAAACAGAAATTTTGTGTTGACATAAAAAATAAGATCTACTCTGTGAAACAATTTGACCATTTCAATAAATATAGAAACTTCTTTTTCCATTATTATAATTTTAGTCTCTTGGTTAAGTACTTCAGTGATGGGCCAATTCATATGACTGCTGTGATGAACACGTGGATACAACATGACCTCAGGTAGAAATACATGTAAACTGTCAAATGAATGTAAAGGTTAACAATCTCTTGTGCAAATAGATGGTTAACAATCTGACATTTGAGAACATAATAATCTATTCAAACTTGAGAATGTTACTCACCTCGAAATGCTGGACAGCAGCTTGTTCGTCAGCATCATACTTATTTTTCACGTTTCCCATCTAGAAGAAATCATTATTTTGGAAAAGAGAGCTAAAAATTCAATAAGTACATGTACAAATAAAATAAATGATGACATGATATAATTCATATGAAATGGATCACATAATTTTTTTTTATGGAACTGCAGATAGAACATTCTCTAGAAAGTTTATCATGTCTTTCCTGTTGCATAAACTTGTAAAACTGTTTGAATCTAATGCTAGCAAATATTTAAAAAAGCCAAGAAGCTTTATCAATAATTTTCAGATCTTTAAGGCGGCTGATTCTTCCTCTTGACTTCAACTACATTAGTTTCCTTTTGTGCACGGCTGCTTACCACAGACAATGATACTACCGGTAAATATCTTACTAAACTTGATTATTCTGTAAATTATGGCCCCGTGTTTTTCCCCTTTGTTTTCTGGCCAGCGTGCTTCGTGCTTGGGCCATTCATGTACATGTAAATCTAAGGGGAAAAACATGGGACGTAATTTACAGTATGGCCCTCAAACTTGGTTAGTAAGAGGTATATCAGTCCTGAGAGCGAGACTTACAGATTTTACCCTGTCTAAAGCCAGATGATTTTACTTGTCAATGGGTGCTGCTTCAGGGATGAATGGATTGATGCATACCTACAGTTAAGTTTCAGTTACTATTAACTTCTAAAATGTTTGGTGTTGAGTACAGTGCATACCGCATTAATTTAGTGCAAAGAAAAATACCCCTACCAGACTAGAATGTTGTACACCGCTGCAAGCTTTTGCCCCGGTCAGACTTACCCTACAATCACGCAAGATTCCAGCCACCTCTATCCTTATTTCACACATCTCTTTCAGTTCATTTACTGGTCCTGTATACTCTACAGCACATTCTAGAAGGGGATGATTAAAATGGAAGTAAATTATTTCATTACCACTCCATCAACACTTATAAAGTAAATAAACACTCTCTGATAACAACTATTTCAATGTAACACTTGAATCTGAGAAACATATTTTTTCATGCCAAATCAAAACTTTTGCTGTTTCAAATATCTCAGTAATGGTACTATATATTTTTTGATACTTTACAACCTTTCTATACAGACTATACCTGTACATTGCTTGCAAAAAAAAAATTCACACATGTGCTCTTTATAATAAATAATATGTGGATGCTACATAATTTGTTATACATGTGTATGAGGCTGCAACAAAAAAGTTCAACAGAAAATTTGTTTAAGTCCACTCCTTTGCTTTGAATGGAGTGGACCCATTCCTATACCCATACAGCTATTTCGAGAAAGTTTGTCAAGAATAAAGCGCACGCGACAATCCCGAAAGGTAATATGGGATACGATCAATACAGTGTTTCTAACGACTGTAGCTGTCGAACCTACTTTTGTTACTTTCCTTCAGCACTCGCAAACATATATCAGTGGCCTCCCGTACGATTCTTTTAAATTTCTTTGAAAAACAGTGCACTTAAAATCACCCACAATACCTTTCAGGATTGTCGCGTGCACTTTTTCCGACAACCTTTCTCAAAATAGCTGTATGTAAAAGACGCACCCAGCTGCAAGTCTGCACAGCTAAAACATTATATTTAAAATTCAAAGAAGTGTGGTCAACAACCCGAGTGGAAGTCAGCTTCAGAGTCTGAGGACGACTTCCACTCAGGTTACCTAGTAAACGTCAGTCAATATCACCAGCAACAGTCCTTCTCTAGGACTACACTCAACTGGACGATCCTACTTCACTTAGTTATGATAGGACACCTGCAATCAGCATCAAAATGAGTTGACACATTGTGTCTGCATAGCAGTTTTTATGCCTAAAATAATAGGGCCATTTGTACCATGCTACATGTATAAACTTTCCAAAAGACCCCCTCCCCCATTCAATGTTGTCTGTTTGTAGCCAAAGATCACAGGAATTATGACACAACATTGTTTGGGGGGAGGGGGAATTTGGTAGCCTAGCTAGGACAAAATAGTTACAGTAAGAATGATGGAATAGGGGGTTGAAAAGGTCAATGTGCCCTGATTGTAGGTTCAAACAAATTTAACATTGCATTCAGACCTCTTCAAGTTCCAAGTAGTGGCTATAAATCTAGGCCTCAGCACTACTAACCATCCTTGAGGTAGGACAATTTTTATCTTTGGAGATATATATACATTTGTATACATCAGAGAAGGAGCAATATTAATAAGGGGTTGAATTCCTACAAGGATGAAAGTTGCCCTGTTATCATGTTAGAAGAACCTAACTAAAGAACAAAAGCAAACAAAATGAGCCATTTGACAAAATAACTAAAGGCTTCCCGTCCCACCCTCCGACGTGGAACCAAAACCAGTTAGCCACCTCCCCACCCCACCGTAGGAAGTTACCTGCAGTCACTTCCTCGAGTTTCTTTTCCACTTGACTAATGCGCTCTCGATAAAGCCTGGAAAAAAGGAAATATGATAGCATTAGGTTAATAAATACTGTAGATAAATACAGAAATTCGTAACAGCGAATTTACAGTAGAACTAACTGTTCTTTAAGGTCGCTGAACTGTCTTTCTAAGTCCGCCATGTCATTCAGACACTCATTTCTCCTTCTCTCATTCTCCGTCTCGTCAACTAAAAGAAACAAAAAACTTCAGTTTAGCTTGTTTGAACTGTCATAGCCAGAGAAGTCATACGTTAAGTAAAAAGCGCGGAATATTAGCGACGATAAAAAGAAGAGAAGTCTCCATACTGCTGGACTCGGAAGATGACTCGTCCGAACTCAAGCTGCTTTCCTCCTCCTCATCTTCACTCATGTTTTCGTCTTCGTTGGCACTTCTCTCCACTTCCTCCTCGCCATTTTCTTCACCATCGACCGACGGCATTTTCGTTATGTCGAAAAAAATTCAATAACTCCCAGCTCGACCGACACCAACAAACATTCAATACAAACGCAGGCGCAAGTAGTCATTTTGTCATGCGCATTTTAGAAGAGTTTTCGAAGCGCACCGGAATGTCTGTAGGAACAAGGAACTGGAGACTGACTTTAGTTGGGTCATACCAAATTTGAGAGAATTCAGTCATTAGAACACTGGACATTTTTCCATTTTAGGGCTTGCAAGCATTTCCCTGATATTGTACCGACTTTTGCTGTAGGGCTGCTTACTACAAATTTCCATCTTACATGTAGCATTCTCAAAAGACCCTTATTCAGAAAATTTCAGGTCATTACTACCTTTTTGACCTGGGCTGAAAGAGCAACTTGGGCATGCTCATTGTTTTTCTTCTCATTTCAACATACATTTCCATGTTAGTTTGAAATTACTTGAGTGAATCTTTAAATGAGGAGGGTTCTTTTTGAACGACTGAGTTTTAAAATTGTCCTTGTTGTTTTGTAGATTCAAGGAATGGCCCACATCCTCTCTTGAGGACTGAAGCAGATCAATCAGGGAGATGTAAATAAAATTATTGAGATTGGCAGATGTAAATTAGGCCAAAGGTTATCAAGGAGACAAAGCAATGACCTGTCCCCGTAAGGAACACAGAATAAGAGGTCACATTTTTCCTCATATTAATCCTCCTGCAGCCCTGTTTGCCTGCGTAGTTTGCCAGGACTATTTAAACAGGAGGGAGTGAATCGATTGTAGCTTTGTTGTGTTTTGGCTGCGAGTGAAACCCAAACTTTAAATTTCAAAATTTATAGTCTCCATGCAGGTCACGGCCCACACGCAGCCAAAACCATGGCACTCGCAAGTGTTTGAATGATCCTGCAATTAAATGTCCCAACAGCTGCACAGGCTACACTCCTGTCCCTTATGGTGTGCAACAAGAACAATAATTATTTTAGTGGTGCTGTACACCCTTAGGTGCTGATTTCTAAACACCAAATGAGTCACCTCATACAAAGAGAACGATACTCCCAGAATAAAACTTTATTTGCAAATATTTCCTGTCACTTCCATCATAAGAGTGAACAGGTGCCATATTGCTTACACAGACTGTAACTGACAAATAGTTTTTTTCAAGAAGCCAGTTATTAGTGCTTGTAGAGAAGTGTGATGTCAAAAGTCACGCCGCAAATTAAACGGAAATGTTTATTTGCATTTTCTGCATGAGTGGAAAGAACGTGTACAATACATTTATATATAATTATTAAACTCAAAGGTTACATTTATAACAATTTACTAAAAAATTCAAGTATAAATGAATTTCAGGGTTGATTGGATGCACCTTCCCTACAACAATTTTTTTCCTTTTATCCAGTTTATCCAATTAACATAAAAACAATTTTTACATGTCTTGTAATACGTTTGTGTCCATGCTAAAGGAACGATAAACTACTTGCCATAATGAGAACTCAAATTGAAAATCTGATGACCAATTCAATGCTATTAAAGTTTGCGATCACAAGAAAGCGTCACACCACTCCTTCAAACAATTGTAACAATCTCCTCCTTGCTTCTTGTTGGCACCGCACTCGTCTTTAATCCAATCCAAAAACATTTCTTCGTCTTTCTTGAGGACAAGGAACTGCCCAAGTACGACGTAGGCCTTGTCAAACCCTTTTTCTTCTAGTCTCTTCCCCAACGCCTCACCGATCCCCGCTAGCTCCGTGACTTTCTTCTCTCCCATGGGCTCGCTGACGAAATTACGGTGCTTCTGCGATGTAGAGCTCATGATCGATTCTACAAAGAGAATGAAAAGATGAAAAATAAATATTGCGCCCATTCGTAGTTCATGGAATTAACTCGCAGTGAAGTATCTTGAAGGCAGATTACAATAAGGAAAAGCAATTTTACCTCAGATTTCGTCGTAGACGTTGTAGATCAACCAAAGTTCTTTAAGAAGAAACAGTGATCGATGTAAGTTTCCAAGCATAAAGTGAAACGCATGGAACGCACGGGCTCGTTTTACCTGTTTGAACAACTCGCTCAGGGTAAACACCATATAAGGCTAACTTAACCATATTTGGTACTGTAAATTGGCGGGAAATTGAAAGCCTTGGTGACCACTCCTAAGGTAATATGGAACCACTTTAGGTAATGTTGAATTTGTGATTCACTTTCATTTCCGCCAAAAATATGAGCTCCCCAAAGATTGCTCGTAGGAAGAGAAAAACATCCGCTTCCAAAGCACCTGTACCAACAAAGAAGGCTCGAAAACCGCGCGGTATGGTCGAACTGCCCGAAGGCCTCGTGTTGACAGATTTGACCAAGAAGAAGTGGCGGATAGGAAGATTGATTGGTTGGGGCGGTTTTGGAGCGTTGTATCTGGGTAATAGCTGTTTTTTAAATACATTTTGTAGTAAGGCCTTATTAAAAAATCCTACCAGACTGAGGATGATTCATGAAGTACAGGTTGTAGAAGATAAAGAAAATGCACTTCCTCTTCATGTATTCTTGTCACTAATATATAGACAGTGGGGACACTTGCCAGTTGTGGACAGTGGAATTCTCTTGTTTTAATAACGGTTTTATTCATACTCCCATAAAGATGGTGAAAATCCTAACCCACAATAGTTTACCTAATTGGCGAAAGTTCATGCACTCTTCAACATGCATATCAAATCTGGATCATGGAACTGCAGGTTGCATTCAGTTTTGTATTTTCTGTTGGGGACAGTTTAAAACCAAGAACACACAAGTTTTCTGGCCTAATTTTGGAGGTTCCGGAGATTTCAGACAAAAGTGTTTATATTATTGTACTTGCTTATTTTGTTTTTGTTTGTTGTTGTTGTTTGACAGCTTCCCCAGAAAATGGATGTGCTGTTGGTGAAAATGCTGAGCATGTTGTCAAGGTGGTAAGTACAGTCACACTAAAATTATGTTACATACTGTCCAGGGTTTTTTTAAGAATTGTAACTTGCAACTCTTTTCCTTGCAACAAAGCTGGGGATTTTGGGGACACCAAATTTATGCCCAAATATGGACAAAAATAAGATCACAGCTGCACGTGCAGGAAAATGCACGAGCAACGTTACATCCTAATAAGGAAATTTTTAACCACTCTTTTCCTTGGAACAAAGCTGAGGATTTTGGGGACACCAAATTTATGCCCAAATATGGACAAAAATAAGATCACAGCTGCACGTGCAGGAAAATGCACGAGGAACGTTACATCCTAATAAGGAAATTTTTAACCACTCTTTTCCTTGGAACAAAGCTGAGGATTTTAGGACATCAATTTTATGCCCAAATATGGACCAAAAATAAGATCACAGCTGCACGTGCAGGAAAATGCAGGAGCAACATTACATCCTAATAAGGAAATTTTTAAAGTCGAAAAAACCCCATCTCTGAACCAAAGTTGAACGCTTCAAGGTCACGAGCTTCTGATGGCAGGTAATTCATTTGTTTGTCAGCACTTTTTTTATTTTTAAAAAAGTGCTACTATGATAGAAAAAATTTACTCCCCTTTTTCTGTCAGATTTTAAAAGCATGTTTGCTTGACACCTGATTGGCAAAATCTTGAGCAAAATTTATCTGAAGGCTGTTTTCTTTGAGTGCAAGTTTAGGATTTTACGGTTCGCCATTATTCGCGTCCAAGACTGACCGATTGGACCTCATAGGGTTGGATCGAGGATAAGATGACGTCAAAGACTCACTAACTTAAAATTGCAGTGTGTAAACGCAGCTTATTATACATGCGAAACACAAGTTTAAAAGTCTAAAAGTTCGAAACTCCTGTGCTGCATATTAATTTAGGTGCGTGCACACGCATTGCATTTTTAAACTAGTGAGTCCTTCACGTCATCTTAGTATCCTCGATCCAGCTCTCTCAAGATTTTAAAGTTAGTAATGGTTGACTACTCAGCTGTTGCGATGTCCCTGCCAAAGTTTATTATTGATTGTATGTATTTTTTTTTTGGTATCATTAAGGCAAAGCTACTAAAAATAAAATAAAAGTAAATAAATAAATAAATAAAATCAATAATGTTATTTTTTCAGAGTTTTAAAACCAGGTTATGCACATTTCTGAGACAGTGAGATAACGTGTAAGCTATTTGAGTACAAATGAACAAGTATGAATGCAAAAATTGTGTGATCAGTTAAAACATTGTCCTTTTGCATTGAACTTTTTTGTAACAAAAGATTTTCCCCTTTTCTTTTTTGATCAGGAGCCTCATGCCAATGGTCCTTTGTTTACAGAACTTGCATTTTACCAGCGTGTTGCCAAGCCAGAATTAAGTATGTGTTCCAAAAATTTACCGTGTTGCATTTGTACAGACCTCAACGGAAATGTACAATATAAGCTCCAATAATTTTTAATCCTATGTATTTTCTACCTTTTTATTAGTAAACAGTTGGTGCAGATCTCGTCATCTGAAACATCTCGGTGTGCCTATGTTCTTGGGATCTGGTTCATTTGAGCACAAATCGAGTAAGCTGCGATTTCTCGTTATGGAGCGCTTTGGAGAGGATGTTGATGAACTGTTCATCAATAATGGCAGAAAGTTTGAGGTCACGACAGTGCTGATGCTTGGCCTAAGAATAGTAAGACAGTAATGTTCTGGTTTTACTTTTTCAAGGGTCCAAGAAAACTAGAATTTGAAATTGAAACAACTACATATAACCTTGCAACCCATTTATCCCTGAAGACGCCTCCATAAAATAAAATCATCTGTGTCACTCTCAGGATTGTAAGGGATACAATACATTATAATACATATTTAATTGGCCGCTCCCCATAGGGGCTTTTCAGGGCCAACGAAACAACAGAACAGAACAACAACAACTGGTAAGAATCCCAACTGGCCAGAGGCAAACCAGTTGGCTATTTACAAGTGCAGCTGGGAAGTTGAACGAGGGACTACCAAGATCAAATTCAACGAGTGGTCAGAGCGAGTCTTGAACTCGGGATCTCCGGATACTAAGGAAAGCGCCCTAACCACTGGGCCACACTGCCTCCTATAATAATAATATTATTGTTACTTTCATAAATGAACCGCTTTGTTCACAACTGCCTCATTGTATAATTTATTTATTTTTTTACTTTCATTTTGGCAAGATCCATTATTACCTACTGACAGGTCATTTAGCATATTTTCCTGTCTGGCCAGTTTACCTCAGTCAGCAGTTTATTTAAACTACATGGCTTTTGTTTGACAGCTTGATGCCCTAGAGTACATTCATTCCCATGAGTACACCCATGGTGACATCAAAGGTTCTAATCTGATGATGGGGTTCTCTAAATCAAAATCTGGTCAAGTAAGTATTGGTAATGTAAGTACAAGTCACTTTTCACATGCCACTTGTTACAAAACCTTTACTCTAATATTCTAAACTTGGGCCTCATTAGACCTCCTCATTAGGCCTTAAAACAATGATCTGTAACGAGTGACCTGTAGAATGTGACCTGTGTTTTAAATCTGCTGCTTTCAGAGGCTATCCTGGCTTCAGAAGCATGAAGAAAATGATAGTTGTTTCTTTTTCCTTTGAACAGTGTTTTTACAATGTATTATCATTATTGTTGTCATTTAGTTGTTGCTCATGAAAGAAACACAAGTCACACCCATCACACCCCGTTGCTTAGGATCTCCTGCATTCTTTTTTGTTCCCAGGTGTAAAGAACTTTCCCCATGACTCTGCTTTCTGTTGACAATACATGCAATTGTTTCACTGTAAATGTTCTGTGTTTTAGAGCATCACTAATAGTCTCAGCCACCTCCCTAATCATTATTCTTATTGTTTTTTCCCTTGCTTTAGCCATGTGACCTATACCCCCCGCACACTAGCACCCAGACTCCTAGATGTGTGTGAGAAAAACGTTTTCCGCTTCTTTCGTGCCTCAGCCAGCGGAAAACAACACTAATAATAATGATAATATTATTATTATGAACTGTCAAAATACCTCACTACGATACTGAAACCACTCATTCTCGTTCCCAGAGCTGCGATCCTCTTGGCCAGCGCCTCGGATCGAGAGCTCTGGCCGGTTCCAATTTAACAGTCCGCGATTCACGGACTTCCGATCGTTCTGCGCAGTCTCGATTTTTTTTCAAAATGGCGGACCAAGCCAAGTCTCTTACACGAGGCGTTGAATCATGGAATGGAAATTCTAGATTTAAGCGACATCACATTGAAAGGAAAGAAGTACGAGGGTTTGAAGCTATCTGTGCTTGTCATTTCGCCGTTAAATACCTCAAATACACGATCAAATTTTTAAGATGAGAGAGGGAGGACTGAATTTTAAAAGAGGGTTCGGTTGACAGGAGCTGACGACAGGGATCAAGTTGCACTGAATTAAATGCTGTACGTGTTAAATACATCCGAGTGATAATACTTTCGCATGTGAAATGTTCTAAGCTCTATTGAAGTAGAGACAATAATATTATAATGCGTAAGTAAACAACCTTGAAATTAGCATTTATTACTAAAAATAAATGATCACATATACTGGTAATAAATTATTTTCTTATGTTTTGCAGCTAAAAGCCTGCCTAATGGTCCTAATGTTACCAATTTTGTCTGTTGCTTGGGAATTATGTATACTTTTTTTATCAACTTGTAATAATCATAATAAACACTACTTTATTTAAGTGTCAATGGATTTAGCACTAGAGAACTAATTGGAGAAACTAATGAAATTAACTCAAATCAAATATGTTTTTTTGTGGATGTGGTAAAACCGGAGTACCCGGAGAAAAACCTTCCGCAATAGAGAAGAGAACCAACAAACTCAACCCACATATGATGCTGAGTTTGGGAATTGAATCCAGACCACATTAGTGGGAGGCAAGTGCTCTTACCACTGCACCACTCCTGCTCCATGACTGACTGGATCAAATCTGTATATTTGCACCCAGTAGTCAATTTACTCTGTAACTGTTGAACTTCAAAGTTAAATTTAAGTTAAAATGAATCCAACCTAAATAATTATTGTTTGATTCCCAATAATTTCCTTTGTATTTTAAACCTACTGATGATAAATAATGATGTTGGGAGACAAATCTTGATCAAAATGTAACTACATGCAGGATGAAGTCATTTAAGTTGCCTGAATTTCACATAAATATTAATGTGTTTACATATTTTTAGAAAATATATATCATTGGACACCTTGTTCTTACATCTTGGCACTAGCAAAACTGAGGAACTATATCACTCTTTTTGCACAGCTTCTTGCACTGGTCGTTGATATCCTTAAGGGTAACTGCCTTAATTGGATCTCCAAAAACCATGTCTTCCATCACAATGTTTCAAAATCTGGAGAGGTTTTGCTCCACTATTCATCATTGTTGACAGTTGTTTGATATAATCACTGTTTTATTCAGTTAACAAATGATACAAAATACCATTAATATTTTTAATGTGAATTTTAACAATGATTGATCACAAATAAATTATTATTCATGGTCTTCATCTTCAGTTTGTTGGTTTGGGCAAATTATTGAAAGTAATAAGATAAATGACTAACTTTGTTGTTCTAAGAGTTATCATAATTTTATTATTATTGCCAATAACAGGCACACTGTATTTTGCGTGTGAATATCATTGCACATTCTAAATTATAAAATAATTAGGATAGTACACGCACTGCCATTAATATTGGTCAATAGCTGTGTTTAGATGAGAGTATGTAAACACAGCTGTGACATCACACGAATTTTGATTGGTTATGTGTTGTCAGACTCATGTTTTGATTGGCTGGTTGGAAATATGGGCGTGTATGTTATGCAAACCCTCGACTGTGTCTCTGGTTTGCATAACTGTCGAGAATTCTGCCAACTGCGCTTGGCATTTAGATGAGGCTATGTAAACATGGAAAACGTCCTCTATTGCTTAAATAACACAACAAAATATAACTTTTTGATCGGTTGCTTTATCTCAAGAGAAGCACTTCTGGAAGGCAGTTTTCTATTAAGCAATGGCCATTGAAGCATATTCAACCAAGCCTTTGCCTGTTGGGTGCATCTGGCAAAATAGTCCAAAATGCATGTGGGGCTTCTTTTTTATGGTGCAAACAGGGACAGTCTGAATTATGTTGATCTCTTTTTAGCCAACATTCGCTCTGACGAAGGGCTAACACTCGAAACGTCAGCTTTCCAAATCATTCATGGTGGTAATTCGACCTTTATCAAAATATTTGATAAAGCCAAATTTTCCTGTTCACCGTGACACTTTATGCAATCAATGTAACATGGAGACAATTTAGCATGTAACAGGGTCCCTCATGCGTGAACCCAAGTGTTGACGCCTGTCGAAGAATAGGTTATTGGCTAAGCTCTTCTGACCCTACAATTTACCAGTTTAATAAATTATATACTAGCCCAAAACAGCGATGTGAAAGTTAACCAACAGGTACCCAATTTACTGTGGCCATAATAATCCTCTGAAAATGAGAACCCAAAAGTTGTTTTTCAGTAGCTGTGTACCAGCAGGAGAATCCTTCAAGCTCTCCTCTGGATAAGAAACTATCCAGAAGATGCAGGTTGTCAAGATCACTTGAGATTGAACTTGACAGGAATTTATCCATTTTTTGGATAGCCCCCCTCCTCCTCTTTATCCCCATTTTTCATCAGGGGCTGTAGTCCCTTTTCATCAGGGGTTGCTCTCAACTGAAGCCTTTTGTATCAACCTTAGTTGTATGATTTTCTTATAACTAATGCAAACTGGACATGGAAGGAATCAAGTTCCAACTTTAATGCGATATTACACAAAGAAAATACTTACAAATTTCATTATTGCAATAAGAGAATGCAACAAAAAAGTACGCGATAACCGGGTTAGCTGTTGGCTTCATCTTTTCTTCCTCACCACGGACATATTCAAAAGGAGTCAAGGCTTTGCGTTGTTAAACACATGAACAATAATTACACTGTAAACACATGAATCGATCGAGCTTAGTCAAAAATCCTGCGTAACATATAACCAGCTGACCTTGCTCCTTTTTTTCTCGCGTCCCACACCTGGTGAAGGACGGACTCTGCTGCACAGACTTCCTTCTTTTAGATCGGATAACCGACTCGTGCTGAGCTTTCGAATGAACTACCGTCTTTATAGACTCCTGAAATGTCGTGACCGTAACGTAGCAAGATCTACATATTCGCGATGGTAATAAACCATCGTCGACAGAAATTTTCAAACCAGAAAACTCTTCTCAATCCCGTACGATTCCTTCCCTAATTGTCTTTTCACCAAATAAATCCAAAGGATGGTTGTTACTAATAATATATCTGTTGCAAGTACGGCAAACAGAAAATCGAATCCCTTCGGCCATTCTCTTCCGATTTCTTCCGGTTATCATTTTTATTGTGTTCCCATCTGACCAATCAGTGGCGAGAACGGATTGGAACCGGCCAGAGCTCTCGATCCGAGGCGCTGGCCAAGAGGATCGCAGCTCTGGGAACGAGAATGTGAAACCACTCAGACTGACGCATCCCGACACGAACTGCAGTCCATGTAGTAAATGGATTTAACCCTTGAAACAACAGATTTAACTCGAACCATCGAACCACAACATGAACTGCTCATTTAATATTCCATGTGCTCCTACCCATAGTACACTTCGCGCTTTTGCTGAAGATACGTCACAGGCACTACAATCTCCCCCTTCTACATGTATCAAATGTTCACTGTTCATTTGTCACAAAATAGTACTGCTGAGAAATGTATCTCATGACACCTAGACTTGAAATATAAGTGGCAAAATATACATGTAAGTTTAAATGTCGTCAAAAAAACTACAACTCGCATGACAAATAAGATAACTTCAAAACGTAAATAAAGAGAAGTCTCAGTCACATTTATAGTCCTTGAAATGTTTAAGGTACACCAAGGCTGCTGCCTAACAGTCGGGGTGCTGCCTAACACTTGGGGTGCCTCACTTGGGAGCGCAGGCGACCAAATTTCTAAATGACTAGCCTGAACGGGCGCCTAACTTATCACAAGATGATTCATCCTCACTTTCAATTAATTCTGGGCTCTTGAGAAAATGAAAAATCTGGAAAATATTTCTTAGCCAGGAGCCTTGTACATGGTTAATAGTGATGCCGCAAAGGTTCCTGCTTCTCCTCTTGACATTCGACCTCAGCGGTTTTCGTTTTCCAACATAAGGTCCCTTTTGGTCTTCTTCCTTAACATTCTCTTCCGTTTCTTCCTTTCTTTTAATGGCCTTTTCAGTTCAGCTTCCTCTTTCTTTTTCATCACCTTTCATTGCTTCATCTTCAGTATTAGGTTTCTGATATTTTCCCTTCTCATTCCACTCTATTGCTCTCTTTCTTTCTCTTTTACTCCTCTTTCCTTCTTTACTCACTTCCTTCTCCTCCGCAGTTCTCGTCTCCTTATCTTCTTCCTTGTCATTATCCTCTTTTGTTTTCAGTCTCTTTTCTCTCTTTCTCTGCTTCCCTTCCGGGACGTCATCTCCCTCTACATCTCCCTTTGAGTTTCTCCTCTCTTACTTTTTTTTTTTCTTCTTTTGAGCCTTTGGCCTCTGCTTTTTTTTCCTCAATGACATTTTTTACTCTTCCACTTTTCCTGTTTTTATCTTAAGTTTTCTTTTACTCTTCTTTTCCACTATCTTGTCTTCATTCTTTTCGTCACCTTTTTCAGGTTCTTCCTCTTCACCCTCTACAGCCAAAGGAACCATAGTTTCTCCTGCTTAATTGCTGTCTGTTTTTGCCTTTTTGTCTTTTCTTTTGCTTTTCTTATTTTCTTTATCCGTTGCCTTCAGTTTAATCTCTTCTGCAATTTTTGGTTCTGAATGGCACTTTTCTAGTATGCTTTGCTACTGGCTTAATGTCACTGTCCACATGAATCTGAACTTGATAATAATTCAAATTGCCAACCCCTTCAAAACATGCTTGATATTTATACAACATTGACGTGAAGTCCCAATCTGAGTACCTGCAATTCTGTAGCTAACTTTCTTCCCAGTATTGTCCTGCCTTCATTGCAAATGACAACAAATTCAGCTGTAATTTCCTTTCCAGCTACACTCACCACTGCCTTAAATTTTCCCAGAGTGTCTGATAGTTCCAACGATCCATAAGGGTATCGTTTCTGGATTGACTTCTCTGACTTGCGCCTAGTTTGTGATGAGCCATCATGTGAAAAGTCGACCCGACTTTTTGACATGTCAGGTGGTGAGAGTTAGACAAAAACCTTGATAAGAAGAACACTGGAGGCTGAGAACTGGAGGCTGAGAGACCGTCGAGGCATACCACATTTCTATATTGTCAGGGTATTAATTTGGCTAGGAACGAACAAAACATTCACCATTTTTGGATGCTCTTAGGAAGCTTGTGGCGATTTCGCTATGCTTGGATGCTTTTAGGAAGTGTGCAGCAATTTCGCTACGCTTGGAGAACAAAGCATTGAACATTTCAGAGCGCTACATGCATGTATCGATATTTAAGCCACCACCCTTTAAGAACGAGGCATACAACATTCCTGAGCAGCATGTTATCAGGGTATTCATTTCGCTTTCTGTTTCTGAGCAGCATGTTATCTGGGTATTAAGGACACATTCGCAACGAATGCTATTCAAGTCAATGTTTATAATACTTATTGTCTATGCGTATATCGATATTTTAGTCACTACTCTTTTGGAACAAAGCATGCAACATTTTTGAGCGTCACGTCCTCCTGTGTTCATCAAAGTTTTTATCTTTCTCTCACCACCTGACACTTTCAATAGTCGGGTCGACTTTTCAAAATGACGGGTCGTCATGACCTGATCGGATCGTCACGATGCATTGAGATAGTTGAAGCTGCCCCGGGCGGTTTGACTTCTGGATGTAAAGCTTACTTCCTTTTTAAACTTGTCGACCCGACATGCAGTGAGTCGGAGTGAGTCAGTTCATGTATAAATTGGACGTGCGTGCGTTGTCGAAACGTCAGTCAATGTCATCTCAAACAGTCCTCAGGACTACACTCACCTGGATGATCATACTTTACTTAATTTTATCATCATCATCATCATCATTGATAGAACTTTTTCACATGTCCACTGTTTGCTTTTTAGTATACATACTGTAAGTGAATATCGGTGAATAACAACCTCCACTTTGTCTCGGTTTTTGTTCGGTGATATTCATCTCGCCTTAGGCAAATAATCGTTTATCATTATAAGGTAGTGATACATAACTTCAGCTTTTAGCTTTAAAGTGGTACCATGCCTAAAAGGTTATCCTTAGATATCTGACCACTACTCCTCCTTAACTTTCATAAACACTTTTGACAGTTACATAGCATGGCATACATGTATTTTTTTGTAATCAAGAGACTGCATTGGCCATTCTTTTCTGCAGGTGTATTTAATGGATTATGGACTCGTTTGTCGCTTTAGCCCTGATGGAAATCACAAAGAATACAAAGAAGACCCAAAACGAAAACACGATGGAACAGTAGAATTCACAAGCCGCGATGCACACAATGGTGTTGGTGAGACTTGTAGCAGGAACTGTCACGAGTGTTTTTTTCATAGCTAGAAAGTCACAATTTATAGGAAATGACCTGTTCAACAAAAATTGATGATGATGATGATGATGATGTGTTGTGAACCACATCTAAAATACTGAAAGAAATATTTAATTTACCTTTGAATAAGGGGAGTAACTGGAATAAATACAGTACAACTCTCATAGAGCACTGGCTTTAGTTCATACTTGAATGTGGTAAGGTTTAAAATAACGTCTTTTGATTTACAATGTAAGTACATGCAATAATTAAAATAACAAAATGTAGCATGGGGAGAAAGCAGAAACAGAACTGTCACTTGCTTGTTACAGGTTGTATCTCACAAGCAAACATTATAGCCTGTTTTTTTTTTTTCTTTTACAGTTACATCTCGACGAGGTGACTTGGAAATCTTAGGCTATGTTATGCTCCAGTGGTTGTGCAGCAGACTTCCATGGGAAAGTAACCTTGAGAATAAGGAATATGTGAAGGACCAAAAGACAAGGTATATGAATAATGTTTTTGCTCTAGAATTTCAAGTCTTAAGGAGAATGCTCATGCACTGTAGCAGTTAAGAAATTGTCCCAAATGTATTGTTTTTTTTTAAAGAACCATTTAATTGAAAATTCACTATTCACTATTCACCTTGAAAGACAGGAAAAGTGATCATGGTTTGGTCCATGACTGCGTGAGCAATGAAGGAGAATGGGTTTGATACAGGGTTGACCTTACAAATTACTTTGCATCGCTGTGAGTAGACCTAGAGGTTGTTAACCCATTCGTCCTTGAAGCAGCTCTGAAGTAAAATCCTCTGGCATTAGACAGAGTAAAATCTTTTAGTCTCACTCTCAGGATTAAAAGGGCTAAAGAGGACATAGTCTTTGAAAGGACCAGTGGCTGTTGTTAACCCTTTCATACCTGAAGCGACCTGCATTGACAGGTAAAATTATCTGGCATTAGGCAGAGAAAAATCGATAATTCTCAATCTCAGGATTGAAAGGGTAAGGCCCTCATTAGATTCACAAGTAAAATGGGATTCAATGCCTCTAGCTATTGCAACATGTTGTAAAAAGAACTTTTTCTTTGTTTTTAAGGTACATGAGTGACATACGAAAGCTAATGGCAGATTGTTTCCATGGAAACCATCCTGGTAAGTTTTGGTTTCAGAGGCTGGTATCTTCTTCCATAACAATGCAGGGACAAATCATATGGAAAGTTCATTTTCAAGAATTTGTATTAGGATGTGGTACAGTATTCCTCAGAGTATTGACTTATAATACTACTTCTACTAATAATAATAATAACAATAATAATATAATAATGGCAATAATTAACAATTATTGGACGAGGTTGAGCAAAATATCATGATTTGTCAGTGGCGAGCAGATCAATTATTTGCCAAAGCCGAAGGCTGAGGCAAACAATAGTTTTTTGTTCTGAGAGACACTGACAAATCACCATATTTTGCAATAACTGAGGTCAATAATTGTTTTATCACTCGATCACCGAGTTCGTTTTTTGTTTTTGTTTCAGGGAAGCCGTAAGTGTGCGCTGCCTTGCAGAGTCGAGTAATGGCACCAATCAAATGGTTTCTTTCTCAGCATAATTATATTTGTAGACTTCAAATTGTACTTACAGTCAAACGTTCAATAACACTAGGCATCAACAAAGCTGAAGAATTTCACAGTTTTCAAAGCGTATCCCGACAAGTGAAGCTTTCACAGTGGTGTAGAGGTCGCCATGCTTTTTTCTGGCTTCAGCATAAAATCTCTTCAGTACATATGCATTCGCCAACTTGTCCTTCGCGTCAATGACACGAGTACTCTTCGTCTACCTTTCTTTTCTTGAGATACTCTCGAAATATGTTGTTCCTTTCTTAGTATTCTCTCTGTTCTTTCGATCAACTAAAGATGTCGAATCATTCTCTGACAGCTCGGGGAGGCGATCCGCCCTTTTCTCGCAAGAGAGTGATTTCAATTGCGCACGAGCAGAATATTATTTGCAGCAAAACACTTATTTGTTGGCAGTTATTTGCAGGTCACATGGTGGGCTCTCGGCCAATGAAAGGGAAGAACAAAATACATCGAATGATATTTACTGAAGAGATTTTATGCTGAAGCCAGAAAAAAGAATGGCGAGCTTTACACCAAAGCTTCACTTGTCGGGATATGCTTTGAACATGATTGTGTAATTCTCCAGCTTTGTTGATGCCTAGTGTTATTGAACGTTAGACTGTAAGTACAGTTTGAAGTCTACCAATATAATTATGCTGAGAAGGAAACCAATTGCTTGGTGCCATTACTTGACTCTGCAAGGCAGCGTGCACTTACGGAATCCCTGAAACAAAAACAAAAAACAAACTCGGCGATCGAATGATAAAACAATTATTGAACTCGGTCATCGCAAAATATCGTGATTTGTCAGTGTCTCACAGATCAATTATTTGGCTCAGCCTTCGGCTTCGGCAAATAATTGATCTGCTCGCCACTGACAAATCACAATATTTTGCTCAACCTCGTCCAATAATTGTTAATTATTATTAAATAAAGCTATATGGTTTGTGGGGTGGCAGTTGTCTTGCACTAACACTTCCTTAAAAAAGAAATTGCTGTGTACTAAATTGTAAGGAGGTCATTCCTTTTTGTTGTAGTGGAAATCCAGAAATATTTTGAGTACATCAACGTACTGAAATACCAGCAAGAACCAGACTATGAACATGTTAGGAAAATCTTCAAAGATGGCCTAAAAAAGAGAGGTTGTACAGACGATGGAAAGAGTGTCAAATTTACATCATCAAGAGTGGGTTCACCTGTTGCTTCTGCTGCTACTGCCTCTGGGGAGGAATGCAATGGTCATGATATTGAGGAAACTCGTGATAAATCTGCTAGGCGAAGGCCAGCTGTTAAGGTAATAATTATTATTCAAAAGTAAACAAGTAAACAAATATACAGTATAATTATTATGGTGGAGCTTCAAGCTTGCGGACTATGTATAGAAAGGAATCCGGGGGTCACAATATTATTGCAATCCTTTGTATTATTGTGGCCCAATTTTGCAGAGAAAAGCAAGCTTGTTCTCTCGTCAACACTAGTTGATATAATTTTTTCCCTTAAAATTTGGTGAATTTGAGGTTCTATATCTTATTAAATTTGGATCTAGCTGCAGGTACACGTAATTCACTCTACCGTAATTTTTATGGATACATGGGGTTGCTGACTTTGTCCAAGTAGCCTATTTGATCATTTGACTCACACTGGTAGTCTTGCCATCAAAGAACAATAGTGTAATGCGAAATGATGTCCTACAAGTGCTATGATCTTGTGCTTTAAATCACAGAAAAGGAAGTCCAAGGACCTTGAAGAGAAAAGTTCATCGCCCGTTAAGAAACTGTCCAAAAAAAGCCCAGTGAAGAGAAGAAATGCGGAAACGAAAAGTGACACGGCTAAGCCAGCAACTGCTGGAAGGAGAAGAAAACCCATTCTGGTTGATACTGCGACATCACCGTGACCTTGGATTAGACTCATGGCCCAAATTTCTCCAAGATGTAGTTATTTTCCATGTTAACCAGTGTTGAACATTCTCCTCCTTTTCCTTAACTGAATTGTTGGTATAACATTCTCTAGCTTTTCAGTGATGTGAACGTGTCCTATTTTTTGCACACAAAAGTGAGGCTGCTGTTCATTTGATCTGTAAGGTTTTTTACGTTATCACTTTAATTTTTTTCTTTAAATACTGTATTTGAAACAGTTTAAAAAGAAACTTGTCATTTCACCAGTATCCATAAAAAACCGTGAGTGTCGGATGACAGCCTATTTCAAGATAATGTTGCTCAATTATCCAGGCACCACATGGACTTGAAAATACTCTAAACACTGGAATGAAAAGAGATCAGGGTTGAGTGCTGTGTCATCTTCTGTTTATTGCAAGCTCGAGATCCATTTCAGATCCCCATTTCTTTTTAACCATTTGCCTGGAATCTTGCAAAATGGAGAGCATGATAGTGATCACTTCTTTCCAATTTCCAAAATGCAGTAGGAACATGAACTTGTGAAAGATGATTGCCCTTCCTGCCAAAAAGAGGAAAATGTCCTGAGCTCTATTTCCTTATGTAACAAGACTTTCATTCAGACTTTGAAGTAAACGTAAACTGCATTTTGTACATTACGTAGATTCTATCACTAGGCAGTCATCCCACATTTTACTGGTACTTGATAAACATATCCCTCAAAAATCTCAAGGTTTATTAGAAAGCTTTGCCCTTGAGTAAATGCAGAACCTATTTTCTATGCCTCATTAGTAGCACTGTTCATGATCCAGCTTGAAAAAAAAAAAAAAACCACTTAAAAACATGTATGGCGCCATTTAATCAAAACCAGAGTCCTGAGTCAGCAAATAAGATTGATTACTTCTTTTTAAACCTGGTTTCCATATGATAGTCCTGAGCGCTCCAGTCATTTCAAATAATGTTCAGGCGATGGGGACGATTATAATATGGAAACATTACTCACAGACGATCATAACGACCTGGCCTGGGTTGCTCGACACGTGGTTAACGCTAACCAACGTTAAATACCATGAAAACCTAAAGGTTTTGGTAAATCGTAACCAACGGTTAGCGCTAGCAAGGGTTGGAGCAACCAGATCCTGGGCGACGGCTAAGACAAACTGAGTTCTATACGGATAATCAAGGTCGTCTCAGTCGCTCGGGTCGTTGGCGATCATCTGGGTAGGTAGTGTTTCCATATAATCGGCCCAATTGCCTGAACATTATTTGAAACGACTGGGGCGATTGGGACGATCCTATGGAAACCAGGCTTTAGTGACCACTGCCGTCAGATATGAATCACATCTGTAGGACACAGCTGAAACCATGAAGAATTTAATCAAGTAAACACAGTGTCCAGCATTTGTAAATATATTTTCATTTCATGAGCCGATTTCAGATTTTTTGTCCTATTATTGACTGTAATGAAAAGAAGTTTAGGATCTTTTTTTACTGTAATAAACTTTACATTATGCAAAAAAAAAAAAAAAAACAGTTTCCTCAGAGATACTGTCAATTAAAATTTGAGTAATTTTTTTATAAAAGTGTAGTAATGTTGTGTTTTATTGGTTTTAATAAACTTGTGGTAGCATCTTGGTTAACAATGCATAGACTTTGTTCCCGTTGTTTTTCTCATGTTGCAAAAAATTGCAATTTGTCCAGTAGTTGGATTATGGACTGTGGAGTGAAGGTGCAATGTAGCATAAAACTGGCAGGAACAAAAGACGGTCACTACAAATTCACAAAGAATCCTAAACATTCTTTTAAGTTAACCTTAGGCCTCATTAGGCAGTTGTGTGCGATTTTACGAAATAAACGACGCGACAAAGTAACTGAATGTTCCAAACTTTTAATATTCTTCTATCATGATGCCTGAATGTTACAACACAATTTTGTATGATGCGATACGATCGTCTTGAATAACTACTTAAAAGTGCAATGTAATGACAAATATTCTCTATATTAAAGAAGAGCCTGAGTAACGCAACATGTAACGGTAACTAAACAACTCTTTAACATAGACCTAAACAAACATTTTGGCCCAAATGTTAGCATTTCTTAACGTTTAGAGATGTTTCTGTATCGGTAAAACAATGACCTGTGGCTTGTTACCTGTGTTTTGGCAATATCCTTCTCTCCCCCTACCAGGCCTTAATTTCATTCTTTCTTTCAAGAGCGTTCGTCACAGTTGTGAGTCACTTAAAGCAGCTGCAAAGGAACACTGACTTCAAAAACTCAGTAATAATTGATGAGACTATCAAAACACCGATAAAACGTCACGTGCATGAGCTTATTGACCAAGCATGAGGTGAAGATGTGAAGAATGCGCGTTCGTCGAGGTTCATAAACACACAAAAAAAAACGAGGCCAATAGCCAGCCATCTTGACCGAACAAGCTTGGTCAATAAAGGATTTATTATTGGGGATAAAACCACCCAAAAATGATCTTTGATATTGCGGGATCACGCGAGAAATCCCGAGCGGGCAGCTCCATCTTGCCCCCTCGGGTAGCCAATCACAGCGCGGGATTTGGTTCCATGAGCGCGTTGGATATGAGATGGTAAATAGCCTACGAGGCACGTAGCGCCGAGTTAGCTATAACCAGTCTCATATCCAGCAAGCGTTCCAAAAGTTTAGAAGTATGAAATACGAGCGAGAAACTCCGAGCGAAATCGAAAAACTTGATGAAGATGCGATGTTGTGCAGGGGCGGATCCAGCATTTTTTGAAAGTGGGGGCCGAACAAGAATACTAATCAGCGCGCGTTAGCGCGCCTCAGTAGCGCCTTAGGCGCTACTTTCTAGGGGTGTCTGGGGGCATGCCCCCCAGAAAATTTTGAAAATTTGGGTACTCTTACATGCACTCTGGTGCAATCTGGAAAGTAATGTATTAGGATTCCATATTGAATAAAATAAGTTATGGTTATAATGATGCATGGTTTTTGACTCTTCGCTTCAAAGTCACAAAATATATATAATTATATATATAGGCATTAAGATTTTACGTTGTTACAGTCTCTGTAAGATAGGTTGACTGTAGACAAGTATTTCGCATCCAGTCTTCTTCCTCATTTCGAAAGGATAATATTAGCGCCTGTAAGTTGAGAGTTTATTCGCACAACTTTGGTCATACTATTAGCGAAAAATCACGCTTTAGCTAAAAAAATCAAAAGCTCCAACAGACTGCTTACAAAATGATAAAATTATTGTATCTTTTGACAAAAAAAAATTCTCCGACGAACTGAAAGGGGGGGGGGCCGCGGCCGCCTCGGCCCCCCCCCCCTAAATCCGCCCCTGTTGTGTAATACCTTGTGGTCAGACAGACGCAGGCTCATTACATTTCTTGCCTTTCGCATGCTCCTAAACGTCGGAATTGATCTAAACTTTCCACAACAAGGTTTTTTTTTGCTTTATTCAGAGAGAAATTTCGCTTTCCGACGAAAGAAATTTAGCTTAGTAACGCTTAGCGCCATATAAGATGAAAGTAAGGTACTTGAGCTGATTTCAATAACCAAAACTATTTGTAGGAGATGCGTGACACTTTAAAATGAATAAACATGTAGAGTGATATAAAATAAGTATGAAAAAGTGTCAGTAGTTTTTTAAAAATCAGACACGGGTGTAGAACCCTTCTTCAGTGTGAACCAATCAGAGCACGAGAAATACATTCACCGAGGTTGACAATTCAATAATTGTCTGTATTCCGAGACACGAGTGATGTTGAAGTTGGCGAGACGCTTATAGGTGGTTTGCAACCAATCTCGAGAGACACAGATAACAATGCTGAAATGTGCAATTGCTGGCTCGTGGACGGACAAAAGGAGCTAATGAGAGATCTTTTGTTTTCGTCCACCAACATGGCGGCGATGATGTAACGTGAAAACCACCCATTGAGAACTGTGCGTGCATCTAATTAGGTGAGTGCGCTGACCAAACCTGACAATTGCCTTATTAGGCCCCATCGTCAAGGTTGAGTGAAGCCAAGTGACAACATAGAGTTTTGGAATTTTGTAAGACTGTGAGATAAAATATTTATCATAATCTAAAAGAAAACTGATTACATTACACTTATTAATCTAAAAGGGCTTGTTTTTTTATGAATGAACTGATACAAAAAGGTTCAAAAAATAAAGTCGAAAGACATTTCATTACATTTCTTTAATTTATCGCAATATATCATTTTAGGGTTTTCGGTTGTGAAGCGAATTAAAAGCTAAGTATTACAAGCAGCCTCTGAGCTCAGCTTTACAATACAAATACACTATTTTGGACAATCTGGTCTTTCACGAAAAACTAGTTATAAATACAAAATGTTGCAAAATTATGAAACTATGGAAGTGAATTGTTACATTTAATACTGCTGAAATCTGTTCAAGAACTGCCACTAAAGTACATAATCTGATCATCACAGATTGGAACCACACCGCAGGTATCGTGAATAGTGTCTGGATAAAATGTAAAGTTACTGCACAAAATCAGTAAAAGAATCAGTAATTTGATGTACATACTCATTTATAAAGCATGGGGCCATCCATTTAATATCCAGTCCCCCCTCCCCCCTTAATGGATGATACTTTCTGATGGGAGTCACCAAAGTCATTTCCTAGGGGGTAAGTCAGTCGGCATCCTCTGATCTTGCCATATTTTTCTGAAGGGTAAGGCACAAAATAGCCCTTTTTTTGAGGGGGAGTAGAACACTTGGCCTATTTCAGAGGGGTGTTTTGTGTCACCACTTTGATCTTTTTCTTGGTGGTTGAATTCTCAGGGACCTCATCCATAGGGGAGGGGGTGTGGATATTAAATGGAACGGCCACACGTAAAGTGCTGATTGTGAATGAAATGAAGGAATGACACTTGCAATTGCATTTGTGCATTAACTGCACCTATTTTTAGCATGATGACTAGTGGATTGATGAAAGCAATCGATATGAAGGTGGACAGTGAAACAATTTGATCGAGGACTCAAAGAGATTGAAACTTGTATTGTTTAACGGCAAGCGGATGTTTTTACGTGTATCAGAAGCCTGATTCCATCGATAGACGTACGCCTACACTACTGACTACTGTTTCCTTTGGTTGATTGGCCAAAAAGAGACTCAAACTGGTCAAAGTTGCAGAGCAAAAGCCAATAAAACACAGCAGACCCAGCCAGGTTCACAGTAAAATGCACATACCGTTTTGCCGAACCCATGTTGCGCGGGAAACAGAAGGGTTCTAAATTACCGAAAGTCCATTCCAGTCCACACAAAGTTACTTCCTTTCAACAGCCAAAGACGGGGTTAGTTTGTGATACAAATGGTCCACACTCTGGTCAGAAATAGCCTCCCTTGCCAACTCTAGATCTAAAACTGTTTAAAACAGTGCGTTGTAATCCCAGAGAGACTTGCAAGGTGATATTGCTGCCCCAGGCATACTCGATCTCTGATCGTAACGACCGATCGCTCGATCGATGGGGATGGTGGAGAACACGGCGTTTGTTTGGCTGTTAAAGAGCGCTTTCTCCGTCTGGTAGTGGAGAGACATCATTAAGTCTCAAAGCTCGCAAGTCACCTGCACCCCTTGAAGAACAAAGGGGTGTTACGAGGTCGGCAATGCTTGAATTGCACGCCTCTTGAGCCAGACGGAGTCAAGTTATGGTTAAGACTTTCCAAGCGGCTCCCGGTGTAAATTGTTTAGAACTTTGCGACAAAAGCACACCAGTAGGAATCAGGGCTCATTTGCCATGTGTTGTGCTAAATTTGGAATGGATTCCATGCCCTGCTTGGAGACTCAACCATAACTTTATCTTGTTTTTGTGCCAGGAAACCATGTCCCGCGCAGTAAGCGATTACCCATAATGCAACTGTAACTGTAAAGAGTCACCTTAGATAAGAGATGACCGAACGGGCAGAATTAACAGATAGACATCTGAGCTTTGACACGCCATGACTTGTTGACCGGGGAACTTGGACGACGGGCGAGCGACAGCCTCCACAGCTGACAAAAGAAAAATTTCAATGCAAAAAACCGCACGAAAAAAGACCTATTAGACGAGAAATAACACTTTTTCTAAAAGTATGGAAAATGGCCATTTTTGGCAAAGTAGCAAAGGGGGGACCAAAGGAAAATTTTCAAAAATCGCCGATTTTTTGGTCGAACTTCGGAAGGCTAAAAAATAGGAAATACAAGTCGCACAATGGCCTAATTAGTATGGATCGAAAGCTAAACTATTGTAGATTTGAACTATGCAAAAAACCGCACGAAAAAAGACCTATTAGACGAGAAATAACACTTTTTCTAAAAGTATCAAAATGGCCATTTTTGGCAAAGTAGCAAAGGGGGGACCAAAGGAAAATTTTCAAAAATCGCCGATTTTTTGGTCGAACTTCGGAAGGCTAAAAAAATAGGAAATACAAGTCGCACAATGGCCTAATTAGTATGGATCGAAAGCTAAACTATTGTAGATTTGAACTATGCAAAAAACCGCACGAAAAAAGACCTATTAGACGAGAAATAACACTTTTTCTAAAAGTATGGAAAATGGCCATTTTTGGCAAAGTAGCAAAGGGGGGACCAAAGGAAAATTTTCAAAAATCGCCGATTTTTTGGTCGAACTTCGGAAGGCTAAAAAAATAGGAAATACAAGTCGCACAATGGCCTAATTAGTATGGATCGAAAGCTAAACTATTGTAGATTTGAACTATGCAAAAAACCGCACGAAAAAAGACCTATTAGACGAGAAATAACACTTTTTCTAAAAGTATCAAAATGGCCATTTTTGGCAAAGTAGCAAAGGGGGGACCAAAGGAAAATTTTCAAAAATCGCCGATTTTTTGGTCGAACTTCGGAAGGCTAAAAAAATAGGAAATACAAGTCGCACAATGGCCTAATTAGTATGGATCGAAAGCTAAACTATTGTAGATTTGAACTATGCAAAAAACCGCACGAAAAAAGACCTATTAGACGAGAAATAACACTTTTTCTAAAAGTATGGAAAATGGCCATTTTTGGCAAAGTAGCAAAGGGGGGACCAAAGGAAAATTTTCAAAAATCGCCGATTTTTTGGTCGAACTTCGGAAGGCTAAAAAAATAGGAAATACAAGTCGCACAATGGCCTAATTAGTATGGATCGAAAGCTAAACTATTGTAGATTTGAACTATGCAAAAAACCGCACGAAAAAAGACCTATTAGACGAGAAATAACACTTTTTCTAAAAGTATGGAAAATGGCCATTTTTGGCAAAGTAGCAAAGGGGGGACCAAAGGAAAATTTTCAAAAATCGCCGATTTTTTGGTCGAACTTCGGAAGGCTAAAAAAATAGGAAATACAAGTCGCACAATGGCCTAATTAGTATGGATCGAAAGCTAAACTATTGTAGATTTGAACTATGCAAAAAACCGCACGAAAAAAGACCTATTAGACGAGAAATAACACTTTTTCTAAAAGTATGGAAAATGGCCATTTTTGGCAAAGTAGCAAAGGGGGGACCAAAGGAAAATTTTCAAAAATCGCCGATTTTTTGGTCGAACTTCGGAAGGCTAAAAAAATAGGAAATACAAGTCGCACAATGGCCTAATTAGTATGGATCGAAAGCTAAACTATTGTAGATTTGAACTATGCAAAAAACCGCACGAAAAAAGACCTATTAGACGAGAAATAACACTTTTTCTAAAAGTATGGAAAATGGCCATTTTTGGCAAAGTAGCAAAGGGGGGACCAAAGGAAAATTTTCAAAAATCGCCGATTTTTTGGTCGAACTTCGGAAGGCTAAAAAAATAGGAAATACAAGTCGCACAATGGCCTAATTAGTATGGATCGAAAGCTAAACTATTGTAGATTTGAACTATGCAAAAAACCGCACGAAAAAAGACCTATTAGACGAGAAATAACACTTTTTCTAAAAGTATGGAAAATGGCCATTTTTGGCAAAGTAGCAAAGGGGGGACCAAAGGAAAATTTTCAAAAATCGCCGATTTTTTGGTCGAACTTCGGAAGGCTAAAAAAATAGGAAATACAAGTCGCACAATGGCCTAATTAGTATGGATCGAAAGCTAAACTATTGTAGATTTGAACTATGCAAAAAACCGCACGAAAAAAGACCTATTAGACGAGAAATAACACTTTTTCTAAAAGTATGGAAAATGGCCATTTTTGGCAAAGTAGCAAAGGGGGGACCAAAGGAAAATTTTCAAAAATCGCCGATTTTTTGGTCGAACTTCGGAAGGCTAAAAAAATAGGAAATACAAGTCGCACAATGGCCTAATTAGTATGGATCGAAAGCTAAACTATTGTAGATTTGAACTATGCAAAAAACCGCACGAAAAAAGACCTATTAGACGAGAAATAACACTTTTTCTAAAAGTATCAAAATGGCCATTTTTGGCAAAGTAGCAAAGGGGGGACCAAAGGAAAATTTTCAAAAATCGCCGATTTTTTGGTCGAACTTCGGAAGGCTAAAAAAATAGGAAATACAAGTCGCACAATGGCCTAATTAGTATGGATCGAAAGCTAAACTATTGTAGATTTGAACTATGCAAAAAACCGCACGAAAAAAGACCTATTAGACGAGAAATAACACTTTTTCTAAAAGTATGGAAAATGGCCATTTTTGGCAAAGTAGCAAAGGGGGGACCAAAGGAAAATTTTCAAAAATCGCCGATTTTTTGGTCGAACTTCGGAAGGCTAAAAAAATAGGAAATACAAGTCGCACAATGGCCTAATTAGTATGGATCGAAAGCTAAACTATTGTAGATTTGAACTATGCAAAAAACCGCACGAAAAAAGACCTATTAGACGAGAAATAACACTTTTTCTAAAAGTATGGAAAATGGCCATTTTTGGCAAAGTAGCAAAGGGGGGACCAAAGGAAAATTTTCAAAAATCGCCGATTTTTTGGTCGAACTTCGGAAGGCTAAAAAAATAGGAAATACAAGTCGCACAATGGCCTAATTAGTATGGATCGAAAGCTAAACTATTGTAGATTTGAACTATGCAAAAAACCGCACGAAAAAAGACCTATTAGACGAGAAATAACACTTTTTCTAAAAGTATGGAAAATGGCCATTTTTGGCAAAGTAGCAAAGGGGGGACCAAAGGAAAATTTTCAAAAATCGCCGATTTTTTGGTCGAACTTCGGAAGGCTAAAAAAATAGGAAATACAAGTCGCACAATGGCCTAATTAGTATGGATCGAAAGCTAAACTATTGTAGATTTGAACTATGCAAAAAACCGCACGAAAAAAGACCTATTAGACGAGAAATAACACTTTTTCTAAAAGTATGGAAAATGGCCATTTTTGGCAAAGTAGCAAAGGGGGGACCAAAGGAAAATTTTCAAAAATCGCCGATTTTTTGGTCGAACTTCGGAAGGCTAAAAAAATAGGAAATACAAGTCGCACAATGGCCTAATTAGTATGGATCGAAAGCTAAACTATTGTAGATTTGAACTATGCAAAAAACCGCACGAAAAAAGACCTATTAGACGAGAAATAACACTTTTTCTAAAAGTATGGAAAATGGCCATTTTTGGCAAAGTAGCAAAGGGGGGACCAAAGGAAAATTTTCAAAAATCGCCGATTTTTTGGTCGAACTTCGGAAGGCTAAAAAAATAGGAAATACAAGTCGCACAATGGCCTAATTAGTATGGATCGAAAGCTAAACTATTGTAGATTTGAACTATGCAAAAAACCGCACGAAAAAAGACCTATTAGACGAGAAATAACACTTTTTCTAAAAGTATGGAAAATGGCCATTTTTGGCAAAGTAGCAAAGGGGGGACCAAAGGAAAATTTTCAAAAATCGCCGATTTTTTGGTCGAACTTCGGAAGGCTAAAAAAATAGGAAATACAAGTCGCACAATGGCCTAATTAGTATGGATCGAAAGCTAAACTATTGTAGATTTGAACTATGCAAAAAACCGCACGAAAAAAGACCTATTAGACGAGAAATAACACTTTTTCTAAAAGTATGGAAAATGGCCATTTTTGGCAAAGTAGCAAAGGGGGGACCAAAGGAAAATTTTCAAAAATCGCCGATTTTTTGGTCGAACTTCGGAAGGCTAAAAAAATAGGAAATACAAGTCGCACAATGGCCTAATTAGTATGGATCGAAAGCTAAACTATTGTAGATTTGAACTATGCAAAAAACCGCACGAAAAAAGACCTATTAGACGAGAAATAACACTTTTTCTAAAAGTATGGAAAATGGCCATTTTTGGCAAAGTAGCAAAGGGGGGACCAAAGGAAAATTTTCAAAAATCGCCGATTTTTTGGTCGAACTTCGGAAGGCTAAAAAAATAGGAAATACAAGTCGCACAATGGCCTAATTAGTATGGATCGAAAGCTAAACTATTGTAGATTTGAACTATGCAAAAAACCGCACGAAAAAAGACCTATTAGACGAGAAATAACACTTTTTCTAAAAGTATGGAAAATGGCCATTTTTGGCAAAGTAGCAAAGGGGGGACCAAAGGAAAATTTTCAAAAATCGCCGATTTTTTGGTCGAACTTCGGAAGGCTAAAAAAATAGGAAATACAAGTCGCACAATGGCCTAATTAGTATGGATCGAAAGCTAAACTATTGTAGATTTGAACTATGCAAAAAACCGCACGAAAAAAGACCTATTAGACGAGAAATAACACTTTTTCTAAAAGTATGGAAAATGGCCATTTTTGGCAAAGTAGCAAAGGGGGGACCAAAGGAAAATTTTCAAAAATCGCCGATTTTTTGGTCGAACTTCGGAAGGCTAAAAAAATAGGAAATACAAGTCGCACAATGGCCTAATTAGTATGGATCGAAAGCTAAACTATTGTAGATTTGAACTATGCAAAAAACCGCACGAAAAAAGACCTATTAGACGAGAAATAACACTTTTTCTAAAAGTATCGAAAATGGCCATTTTTGGCAAAGTAGCAAAGGGGGGACCAAAGGAAAATTTTCAAAAATCGCCGATTTTTTGGTCGAACTTCGGAAGGCTAAAAAAATAGGAAATACAAGTCGCACAATGGCCTAATTAGTATGGATCGAAAGCTAAACTATTGTAGATTTGAACTATGCAAAAAACCGCACGAAAAAAGACCTATTAGACGAGAAATAACACTTTTTCTAAAAGTATGGAAAATGGCCATTTTTGGCAAAGTAGCAAAGGGGGGACCAAAGGAAAATTTTCAAAAATCGCCGATTTTTTGGTCGAACTTCGGAAGGCTAAAAAAATAGGAAATACAAGTCGCACAATGGCCTAATTAGTATGGATCGAAAGCTAAACTATTGTAGATTTGAACTATGCAAAAAACCGCACGAAAAAAGACCTATTAGACGAGAAATAACACTTTTTCTAAAAGTATCGAAAATGGCCATTTTTGGCAAAGTAGCAAAGGGGGGACCAAAGGAAAATTTTCAAAAATCGCCGATTTTTTGGTCGAACTTCGGAAGGCTAAAAAAATAGGAAATACAAGTCGCACAATGGCCTAATTAGTATGGATCGAAAGCTAAACTATTGTAGATTTGAACTATGCAAAAAACCGCACGAAAAAAGACCTATTAGACGAGAAATAACACTTTTTCTAAAAGTATGGAAAATGGCCATTTTTGGCAAAGTAGCAAAGGGGGGACCAAAGGAAAATTTTCAAAAATCGCCGATTTTTTGGTCGAACTTCGGAAGGCTAAAAAAATAGGAAATACAAGTCGCACAATGGCCTAATTAGTATGGATCGAAAGCTAAACTATTGTAGATTTGAACTATGCAAAAAACCGCACGAAAAAAGACCTATTAGACGAGAAATAACACTTTTTCTAAAAGTATCGAAAATGGCCATTTTTGGCAAAGTAGCAAAGGGGGGACCAAAGGAAAATTTTCAAAAATCGCCGATTTTTTGGTCGAACTTCGGAAGGCTAAAAAAATAGGAAATACAAGTCGCACAATGGCCTAATTAGTATGGATCGAAAGCTAAACTATTGTAGATTTGAACTATGCAAAAAACCGCACGAAAAAAGACCTATTAGACGAGAAATAACACTTTTTCTAAAAGTATGGAAAATGGCCATTTTTGGCAAAGTAGCAAAGGGGGGACCAAAGGAAAATTTTCAAAAATCGCCGATTTTTTGGTCGAACTTCGGAAGGCTAAAAAAATAGGAAATACAAGTCGCACAATGGCCTAATTAGTATGGATCGAAAGCTAAACTATTGTAGATTTGAACTATGCAAAAAACCGCACGAAAAAAGACCTATTAGACGAGAAATAACACTTTTTCTAAAAGTATGGAAAATGGCCATTTTTGGCAAAGTAGCAAAGGGGGGACCAAAGGAAAATTTTCAAAAATCGCCGATTTTTTGGTCGAACTTCGGAAGGCTAAAAAAATAGGAAATACAAGTCGCACAATGGCCTAATTAGTATGGATCGAAAGCTAAACTATTGTAGATTTGAACTATGCAAAAAACCGCACGAAAAAAGACCTATTAGACGAGAAATAACACTTTTTCTAAAAGTATGGAAAATGGCCATTTTTGGCAAAGTAGCAAAGGGGGGACCAAAGGAAAATTTTCAAAAATCGCCGATTTTTTGGTCGAACTTCGGAAGGCTAAAAAAATAGGAAATACAAGTCGCACAATGGCCTAATTAGTATGGATCGAAAGCTAAACTATTGTAGATTTGAACTATGCAAAAAACCGCACGAAAAAAGACCTATTAGACGAGAAATAACACTTTTTCTAAAAGTATCGAAAATGGCCATTTTTGGCAAAGTAGCAAAGGGGGGACCAAAGGAAAATTTTCAAAAATCGCCGATTTTTTGGTCGAACTTCGGAAGGCTAAAAAAATAGGAAATACAAGTCGCACAATGGCCTAATTAGTATGGATCGAAAGCTAAACTATTGTAGATTTGAACTATGCAAAAAACCGCACGAAAAAAGACCTATTAGACGAGAAATAACACTTTTTCTAAAAGTATGGAAAATGGCCATTTTTGGCAAAGTAGCAAAGGGGGGACCAAAGGAAAATTTTCAAAAATCGCCGATTTTTTGGTCGAACTTCGGAAGGCTAAAAAAATAGGAAATACAAGTCGCACAATGGCCTAATTAGTATGGATCGAAAGCTAAACTATTGTAGATTTGAACTATGCAAAAAACCGCACGAAAAAAGACCTATTAGACGAGAAATAACACTTTTTCTAAAAGTATCGAAAATGGCCATTTTTGGCAAAGTAGCAAAGGGGGGACCAAAGGAAAATTTTCAAAAATCGCCGATTTTTTGGTCGAACTTCGGAAGGCTAAAAAAATAGGAAATACAAGTCGCACAATGGCCTAATTAGTATGGATCGAAAGCTAAACTATTGTAGATTTGAACTATGCAAAAAACCGCACGAAAAAAGACCTATTAGACGAGAAATAACACTTTTTCTAAAAGTATCGAAAATGGCCATTTTTGGCAAAGTAGCAAAGGGGGGACCAAAGGAAAATTTTCAAAAATCGCCGATTTTTTGGTCGAACTTCGGAAGGCTAAAAAAATAGGAAATACAAGTCGCACAATGGCCTAATTAGTATGGATCGAAAGCTAAACTATTGTAGATTTGAACTATGCAAAAAACCGCACGAAAAAAGACCTATTAGACGAGAAATAACACTTTTTCTAAAAGTATCGAAAATGGCCATTTTTGGCAAAGTAGCAAAGGGGGGACCAAAGGAAAATTTTCAAAAATCGCCGATTTTTTGGTCGAACTTCGGAAGGCTAAAAAAATAGGAAATACAAGTCGCACAATGGCCTAATTAGTATGGATCGAAAGCTAAACTATTGTAGATTTGAACTATGCAAAAAACCGCACGAAAAAAGACCTATTAGACGAGAAATAACACTTTTTCTAAAAGTATCGAAAATGGCCATTTTTGGCAAAGTAGCAAAGGGGGGACCAAAGGAAAATTTTCAAAAATCGCCGATTTTTTGGTCGAACTTCGGAAGGCTAAAAAAATAGGAAATACAAGTCGCACAATGGCCTAATTAGTATGGATCGAAAGCTAAACTATTGTAGATTTGAACTATGCAAAAAACCGCACGAAAAAAGACCTATTAGACGAGAAATAACACTTTTTCTAAAAGTATCGAAAATGGCCATTTTTGGCAAAGTAGCAAAGGGGGGACCAAAGGAAAATTTTCAAAAATCGCCGATTTTTTGGTCGAACTTCGGAAGGCTAAAAAAATAGGAAATACAAGTCGCACAATGGCCTAATTAGTATGGATCGAAAGCTAAACTATTGTAGATTTGAACTATGCAAAAAACCGCACGAAAAAAGACCTATTAGACGAGAAATAACACTTTTTCTAAAAGTATCGAAAATGGCCATTTTTGGCAAAGTAGCAAAGGGGGGACCAAAGGAAAATTTTCAAAAATCGCCGATTTTTTGGTCGAACTTCGGAAGGCTAAAAAAATAGGAAATACAAGTCGCACAATGGCCTAATTAGTATGGATCGAAAGCTAAACTATTGTAGATTTGAACTATGCAAAAAACCGCACGAAAAAAGACCTATTAGACGAGAAATAACACTTTTTCTAAAAGTATCGAAAATGGCCATTTTTGGCAAAGTAGCAAAGGGGGGACCAAAGGAAAATTTTCAAAAATCGCCGATTTTTTGGTCGAACTTCGGAAGGCTAAAAAAATAGGAAATACAAGTCGCACAATGGCCTAATTAGTATGGATCGAAAGCTAAACTATTGTAGATTTGAACTATGCAAAAAACCGCACGAAAAAAGACCTATTAGACGAGAAATAACACTTTTTCTAAAAGTATCGAAAATGGCCATTTTTGGCAAAGTAGCAAAGGGGGGACCAAAGGAAAATTTTCAAAAATCGCCGATTTTTTGGTCGAACTTCGGAAGGCTAAAAAAATAGGAAATACAAGTCGCACAATGGCCTAATTAGTATGGATCGAAAGCTAAACTATTGTAGATTTGAACTATGCAAAAAACCGCACGAAAAAAGACCTATTAGACGAGAAATAACACTTTTTCTAAAAGTATCGAAAATGGCCATTTTTGGCAAAGTAGCAAAGGGGGGACCAAAGGAAAATTTTCAAAAATCGCCGATTTTTTGGTCGAACTTCGGAAGGCTAAAAAAATAGGAAATACAAGTCGCACAATGGCCTAATTAGTATGGATCGAAAGCTAAACTATTGTAGATTTGAACTATGCAAAAAACCGCACGAAAAAAGACCTATTAGACGAGAAATAACACTTTTTCTAAAAGTATCGAAAATGGCCATTTTTGGCAAAGTAGCAAAGGGGGGACCAAAGGAAAATTTTCAAAAATCGCCGATTTTTTGGTCGAACTTCGGAAGGCTAAAAAAATAGGAAATACAAGTCGCACAATGGCCTAATTAGTATGGATCGAAAGCTAAACTATTGTAGATTTGAACTATGCAAAAAACCGCACGAAAAAAGACCTATTAGACGAGAAATAACACTTTTTCTAAAAGTATCGAAAATGGCCATTTTTGGCAAAGTAGCAAAGGGGGGACCAAAGGAAAATTTTCAAAAATCGCCGATTTTTTGGTCGAACTTCGGAAGGCTAAAAAAATAGGAAATACAAGTCGCACAATGGCCTAATTAGTATGGATCGAAAGCTAAACTATTGTAGATTTGAACTATGCAAAAAACCGCACGAAAAAAGACCTATTAGACGAGAAATAACACTTTTTCTAAAAGTATGGAAAATGGCCATTTTTGGCAAAGTAGCAAAGGGGGGACCAAAGGAAAATTTTCAAAAATCGCCGATTTTTTGGTCGAACTTCGGAAGGCTAAAAAAATAGGAAATACAAGTCGCACAATGGCCTAATTAGTATGGATCGAAAGCTAAACTATTGTAGATTTGAACTATGCAAAAAACCGCACGAAAAAAGACCTATTAGACGAGAAATAACACTTTTTCTAAAAGTATCGAAAATGGCCATTTTTGGCAAAGTAGCAAAGGGGGGACCAAAGGAAAATTTTCAAAAATCGCCGATTTTTTGGTCGAACTTCGGAAGGCTAAAAAAATAGGAAATACAAGTCGCACAATGGCCTAATTAGTATGGATCGAAAGCTAAACTATTGTAGATTTGAACTATGCAAAAAACCGCACGAAAAAAGACCTATTAGACGAGAAATAACACTTTTTCTAAAAGTATCGAAAATGGCCATTTTTGGCAAAGTAGCAAAGGGGGGACCAAAGGAAAATTTTCAAAAATCGCCGATTTTTTGGTCGAACTTCGGAAGGCTAAAAAAATAGGAAATACAAGTCGCACAATGGCCTAATTAGTATGGATCGAAAGCTAAACTATTGTAGATTTGAACTATGCAAAAAACCGCACGAAAAAAGACCTATTAGACGAGAAATAACACTTTTTCTAAAAGTATCGAAAATGGCCATTTTTGGCAAAGTAGCAAAGGGGGGACCAAAGGAAAATTTTCAAAAATCGCCGATTTTTTGGTCGAACTTCGGAAGGCTAAAAAAATAGGAAATACAAGTCGCACAATGGCCTAATTAGTATGGATCGAAAGCTAAACTATTGTAGATTTGAACTATGCAAAAAACCGCACGAAAAAAGACCTATTAGACGAGAAATAACACTTTTTCTAAAAGTATGGAAAATGGCCATTTTTGGCAAAGTAGCAAAGGGGGGACCAAAGGAAAATTTTCAAAAATCGCCGATTTTTTGGTCGAACTTCGGAAGGCTAAAAAAATAGGAAATACAAGTCGCACAATGGCCTAATTAGTATGGATCGAAAGCTAAACTATTGTAGATTTGAACTATGCAAAAAACCGCACGAAAAAAGACCTATTAGACGAGAAATAACACTTTTTCTAAAAGTATCGAAAATGGCCATTTTTGGCAAAGTAGCAAAGGGGGGACCAAAGGAAAATTTTCAAAAATCGCCGATTTTTTGGTCGAACTTCGGAAGGCTAAAAAAATAGGAAATACAAGTCGCACAATGGCCTAATTAGTATGGATCGAAAGCTAAACTATTGTAGATTTGAACTATGCAAAAAACCGCACGAAAAAAGACCTATTAGACGAGAAATAACACTTTTTCTAAAAGTATCGAAAATGGCCATTTTTGGCAAAGTAGCAAAGGGGGGACCAAAGGAAAATTTTCAAAAATCGCCGATTTTTTGGTCGAACTTCGGAAGGCTAAAAAAATAGGAAATACAAGTCGCACAATGGCCTAATTAGTATGGATCGAAAGCTAAACTATTGTAGATTTGAACTATGCAAAAAACCGCACGAAAAAAGACCTATTAGACGAGAAATAACACTTTTTCTAAAAGTATCGAAAATGGCCATTTTTGGCAAAGTAGCAAAGGGGGGACCAAAGGAAAATTTTCAAAAATCGCCGATTTTTTGGTCGAACTTCGGAAGGCTAAAAAAATAGGAAATACAAGTCGCACAATGGCCTAATTAGTATGGATCGAAAGCTAAACTATTGTAGATTTGAACTATGCAAAAAACCGCACGAAAAAAGACCTATTAGACGAGAAATAACACTTTTTCTAAAAGTATCGAAAATGGCCATTTTTGGCAAAGTAGCAAAGGGGGGACCAAAGGAAAATTTTCAAAAATCGCCGATTTTTTGGTCGAACTTCGGAAGGCTAAAAAAATAGGAAATACAAGTCGCACAATGGCCTAATTAGTATGGATCGAAAGCTAAACTATTGTAGATTTGAACTATGCAAAAAACCGCACGAAAAAAGACCTATTAGACGAGAAATAACACTTTTTCTAAAAGTATCGAAAATGGCCATTTTTGGCAAAGTAGCAAAGGGGGGACCAAAGGAAAATTTTCAAAAATCGCCGATTTTTTGGTCGAACTTCGGAAGGCTAAAAAAATAGGAAATACAAGTCGCACAATGGCCTAATTAGTATGGATCGAAAGCTAAACTATTGTAGATTTGAACTATGCAAAAAACCGCACGAAAAAAGACCTATTAGACGAGAAATAACACTTTTTCTAAAAGTATCGAAAATGGCCATTTTTGGCAAAGTAGCAAAGGGGGGACCAAAGGAAAATTTTCAAAAATCGCCGATTTTTTGGTCGAACTTCGGAAGGCTAAAAAAATAGGAAATACAAGTCGCACAATGGCCTAATTAGTATGGATCGAAAGCTAAACTATTGTAGATTTGAACTATGCAAAAAACCGCACGAAAAAAGACCTATTAGACGAGAAATAACACTTTTTCTAAAAGTATCGAAAATGGCCATTTTTGGCAAAGTAGCAAAGGGGGGACCAAAGGAAAATTTTCAAAAATCGCCGATTTTTTGGTCGAACTTCGGAAGGCTAAAAAAATAGGAAATACAAGTCGCACAATGGCCTAATTAGTATGGATCGAAAGCTAAACTATTGTAGATTTGAACTATGCAAAAAACCGCACGAAAAAAGACCTATTAGACGAGAAATAACACTTTTTCTAAAAGTATCGAAAATGGCCATTTTTGGCAAAGTAGCAAAGGGGGGACCAAAGGAAAATTTTCAAAAATCGCCGATTTTTTGGTCGAACTTCGGAAGGCTAAAAAAATAGGAAATACAAGTCGCACAATGGCCTAATTAGTATGGATCGAAAGCTAAACTATTGTAGATTTGAACTATGCAAAAAACCGCACGAAAAAAGACCTATTAGACGAGAAATAACACTTTTTCTAAAAGTATCGAAAATGGCCATTTTTGGCAAAGTAGCAAAGGGGGGACCAAAGGAAAATTTTCAAAAATCGCCGATTTTTTGGTCGAACTTCGGAAGGCTAAAAAAATAGGAAATACAAGTCGCACAATGGCCTAATTAGTATGGATCGAAAGCTAAACTATTGTAGATTTGAACTATGCAAAAAACCGCACGAAAAAAGACCTATTAGACGAGAAATAACACTTTTTCTAAAAGTATCGAAAATGGCCATTTTTGGCAAAGTAGCAAAGGGGGGACCAAAGGAAAATTTTCAAAAATCGCCGATTTTTTGGTCGAACTTCGGAAGGCTAAAAAAATAGGAAATACAAGTCGCACAATGGCCTAATTAGTATGGATCGAAAGCTAAACTATTGTAGATTTGAACTATGCAAAAAACCGCACGAAAAAAGACCTATTAGACGAGAAATAACACTTTTTCTAAAAGTATCGAAAATGGCCATTTTTGGCAAAGTAGCAAAGGGGGGACCAAAGGAAAATTTTCAAAAATCGCCGATTTTTTGGTCGAACTTCGGAAGGCTAAAAAAATAGGAAATACAAGTCGCACAATGGCCTAATTAGTATGGATCGAAAGCTAAACTATTGTAGATTTGAACTATGCAAAAAACCGCACGAAAAAAGACCTATTAGACGAGAAATAACACTTTTTCTAAAAGTATCGAAAATGGCCATTTTTGGCAAAGTAGCAAAGGGGGGACCAAAGGAAAATTTTCAAAAATCGCCGATTTTTTGGTCGAACTTCGGAAGGCTAAAAAAATAGGAAATACAAGTCGCACAATGGCCTAATTAGTATGGATCGAAAGCTAAACTATTGTAGATTTGAACTATGCAAAAAACCGCACGAAAAAAGACCTATTAGACGAGAAATAACACTTTTTCTAAAAGTATCGAAAATGGCCATTTTTGGCAAAGTAGCAAAGGGGGGACCAAAGGAAAATTTTCAAAAATCGCCGATTTTTTGGTCGAACTTCGGAAGGCTAAAAAAATAGGAAATACAAGTCGCACAATGGCCTAATTAGTATGGATCGAAAGCTAAACTATTGTAGATTTGAACTATGCAAAAAACCGCACGAAAAAAGACCTATTAGACGAGAAATAACACTTTTTCTAAAAGTATCGAAAATGGCCATTTTGGCAAAGTAGCAAAGGGGGGACCAAAGGAAAATTTTCAAAAATCGCCGATTTTTTGGTCGAACTTCGGAAGGCTAAAAAAATAGGAAATACAAGTCGCACAATGGCCTAATTAGTATGGATCGAAAGCTAAACTATTGTAGATTTGAACTATGCAAAAAACCGCATGAAAAAAGACCTAATTAGACGAAAATAACACTTTTTCTAAAAGTATCGAAAATGGCCATTTTTGGCAAAGTAGCAAAGGGGGGACCAAAGGAAAATTTTCAAAAATCGCCGATTTTTTGGTCGAACTTCGGAAGGCTAAAAAAATAGGAAATACAAGTCGTACAATGGCCTAATTAGTATGGATCGAAAGCTAAACTATTGTAGATTTGAACTATGCAAAAAACCGCATGAAAAAAGACCTATTAGACGAGAAATAACACTTTTTCTAAAAGTATCGAAAATGGCCATTTTTGGCAAAGTAGCAAAGGGGGACCAAAGGAAAATTTTCAAAAATCGCCGATTTTTTGGTCGAACTTCGGAAGGCTAAAAAAATAGGAAATACAAGTCGTACAATGGCCTAATTAGTATGGATCGAAAGCTAAACTATTGTAGATTTGAACTATGCAAAAAACCGCATGAAAAAAGACCTATTAGACGAGAAATAACACTTTTTCTAAAAGTATCGAAAAAGGCCATTTTTGGCAAAGTAGCAAAGGGGGGACCAAAGGAAAATTTTTTAAAAATCGCCGATTTTTTGGTCAAACTTCGGAAGGCTAAAAAAATAGGAAATACAAGTCGTACAATGGCCTAATTAGTATGGATCGAAAGCTAAACTATTGTAGATTTGAACTATGCAAAAAGCGCATGAAAAAAGACCTATTAGACGAGAAATAACACTTTTTCTAAAAGTATCGAAAATGGCCATTTTTGGCAAAGTAGCAAAGGGGGGACCAAAGGAAAATTTTCAAAAATCGCCGATTTTTTGGTCGAACTTCGGAAGGCTAAAAAAATAGGAAATACAAGTCGTACAATGGCCTAATTAGTATGGATCGAAAGCTAAACTATTGTAGATTTGAACTATGCAAAAAACCGCATGAAAAAACCTATTAGACGAAATACCACTTTTTCTAAAAGTATCGAAAATGGCCATTTTTGGCAAAGTAGCAAAGGGGGACCAAAGGAAAATTTTCAAAAATCGCCGATTTTTTGGTCGAACTTCGGAAGGCTAAAAAAATAGGAAATACAAGTCGTACAATGGCCTAATTAGTATGGATCGAAAGCTAAACTATTGTAGATTTGAACTATGCAAAAAACCGCATGAAAAAAGACCTATTAGACGAGAAATAACACTTTTTCTAAAAGTATCGAAAATGGCCATTTTTGGCAAAGTAGCAAAGGGGGACCAAAGGAAAATTTTCAAAAATCGCCGATTTTTTGGTCGAACTTCGGAAGGCTAAAAAAATAGGAAATACAAGTCGTACAATGGCCTAATTAGTATGGATCGAAAGCTAAACTATTGTAGATTTGAACTATGCAAAAAACCGCATGAAAAAAGACCTATTAGACGAGAAATAACACTTTTTCTAAAAGTATCGAAAATGGCCATTTTTGGCAAAGTAGCAAAGGGGGACCAAGGAAAATTTTCAAAAATCGCCGATTTTTTGGTCGAACTTCGGAAGGCTAAAAAAATAGGAAATACAAGTCGTACAATGGCCTAATTAGTATGGATCGAAAGCTAAACTATTGTAGATTTGAACTATGCAAAAAACCGCATGAAAAAAGACCTATTAGACGAGAAATAACACTTTTTCTAAAAGTATCGAAAATGGCCATTTTTGGCAAAGTAGCAAAGGGGGACCAAAGGAAAATTTTCAAAAATCGCCGATTTTTTGGTCGAACTTCGGAAGGCTAAAAAAATAGGAAATACAAGTCGTACAATGGCCTAATTAGTATGGATCGAAAGCTAAACTATTGTAGATTTGAACTATGCAAAAAACCGCATGAAAAAAGACCTATTAGACGAGAAATAACACTTTTTCTAAAAGTATCGAAAATGGCCATTTTTGGCAAAGTAGCAAAGGGGGACCAAAGGAAAATTTTCAAAAATCGCCGATTTTTTGGTCGAACTTCGGAAGGCTAAAAAAATAGGAAATACAAGTCGTACAATGGCCTAATTAGTATGGATCGAAAGCTAAACTATTGTAGATTTGAACTATGCAAAAAACCGCATGAAAAAAGACCTATTAGACGAGAAATAACACTTTTTTCTAAAAGTATCGAAAATGGCCATTTTTGGCAAAGTAGCAAAGGGGGGACCAAAGGAAAATTTTCAAAAATCGCCGATTTTTTGGTCGAACTTCGGAAGGCTAAAAAAATAGGAAATACAAGTCGTACAATGGCCTAATTAGTATGGATCGAAAGCTAAACTATTGTAGATTTGAACTATGCAAAAAACCGCATGAAAAAAAAACCTATTAGACGAGAAATAACACTTTTTCTAAAAGTATCGAAAATGGCCATTTTTGGCAAAGTAGCAAAGGGGGACCAAAGGAAAATTTTCAAAAATCGCCGATTTTTGGTCGAACTTCGGAAGGCTAAAAAAATAGGAAATACAAGTCGTACAATGGCCTAATTAGTATGGATCGAAAGCTAAACTATTGTAGATTTGAACTATGCAAAAAACCGCATGAAAAAAGACCTATTAGACGAGAAATAACACTTTTTCTAAAAGTATCGAAAATGGCCATTTTTGGCAAAGTAGCAAAGGGGGGACCAAAGGAAAATTTTCAAAAATCGCCGATTTTTTGGTCGAACTTCGGAAGGCTAAAAAAATAGGAAATACAAGTCGTACAATGGCCTAATTAGTATGGATCGAAAGCTAAACTATTGTAGATTTGAACTATGCAAAAAACCGCATGAAAAAAGACCTATTAGACGAGAAATAACACTTTTTCTAAAAGTATCGAAAATGGCCATTTTTGGCAAAGTAGCAAAGGGGGGACCAAAGGAAATTTTCAAAAATCGCCGATTTTTTGGTCGAACTTCGGAAGGCTAAAAAAATAGGAAATACAAGTCGTACAATGGCCTAATTAGTATGGATCGAAAGCTAAACTATTGTAGATTTGAACTATGCAAAAAACCGCATGAAAAAAGACCTATTAGACGAGAAATAACACTTTTTCTAAAAGTATCGAAAATGGCCATTTTTGGCAAAGTAGCAAAGGGGGGACCAAAGGAAAATTTTCAAAAATCGCCGATTTTTTGGTCGAACCTCGAAAAATAGGAAATACAAGTCGTACAATGGCCTAATTAGTATGGATCGAAAGCTAAACTATTGTAGATTTGAACTATGCAAAAAACCGCATGAAAAAAGACCTATTAGACGAGAAATAACACTTTTTCTAAAAGTATCGAAAATGGATATTTTTGGCAAAGTAGCAAAGGGGGGACCAAAGGAAAATTTTCAAAAATCGCCGATTTTTTGGTCGAACCTCGAAAAATAGGAAATACAAGTCGTACAATGGCCTAATTAGTATGGATCGAAAGCTAAACTATTGTAGATTTGAACTATGCAAAAAACCGCATGAAAAAAGACCTATTAGACGAGAAATAACACTTTTTCTAAAAGTATCGAAAATGGCCATTTTTGGCAAAGTAGCAAAGGGGGGACCAAAGGAAAATTTTCAAAAATCGCCGATTTTTTGGTCGAACTTCGGAAGGCTAAAAAAATAGGAAATACAAGTCGTACAATGGCCTAATTAGTATGGATCGAAAGCTAAACTATTGTAGATTTGAACTATGCAAAAAACCGCATGAAAAAAGACCTATTAGACGAGAAATAACACTTTTTCTAAAAGTATCGAAAATGGCCATTTTTGGCAAAGTAGCAAAGGGGGGACCAAAGGAAAATTTTCAAAAATCGCCGATTTTTTGGTCGAACTTCGGAAGGCTAAAAAAATAGGAAATACAAGTCGTACAATGGCCTAATTAGTATGGATCGAAAGCTAAACTATTGTAGATTTGAACTATGCAAAAAACCGCATGAAAAAAGACCTATTAGACGAGAAATAACACTTTTTCTAAAAGTATCGAAAATGGCCATTTTTGGCAAAGTAGCAAAGGGGGGACCAAAGGAAAATTTCAAAAATCGCCGATTTTTTGGTCGAACTTCGGAAGGCTAAAAAAATAGGAAATACAAGTCGTACAATGGCCTAATTAGTATGGATCGAAAGCTAAACTATTGTAGATTTGAACTATGCAAAAAGCGCATGAAAAAAGACCTATTAGACGAGAAATAACACTTTTTCTAAAAGTATCGAAAATGGCCATTTTTGGCAAAGTAGCAAAGGGGGGACCAAAGGAAAATTTTCAAAAATCGCCGATTTTTTGGTCGAACTTCGGAAGGCTAAAAAAATAGGGAATACAAGTCGTACAATGGCCTAATTAGTATGGATCGAAAGCTAAACTATTGTAGATTTGAACTATGCAAAAAACCGCATGAAAAAAGACCTATTAGACGAGAAATAACACTTTTTCTAAAAGTATCGAAAATGGCCATTTTTGGCAAAGTAGCAAAGAGGGACCAAAGGAAAATTTTCAAAAATCGCCGATTTTTTGGTCGAACCTCGAAAAATAGGAAATACAAGTCGTACAATGGCCTAATTAGTATGGATCGAAAGCTAAACTATTGTAGATTTGAACTATGCAAAAAACCGCATGAAAAAAGACCTATTAGACGAGAAATAACACTTTTTCTAAAAGTATCGAAAATGGCCATTTTTGGCAAAGTAGCAAAGGGGGGACCAAAGGAAAATTTTCAAAAATCGCCGATTTTTTGGTCGAACTTCGGAAGGCTAAAAAAATAGAAAACAAGTCGTACAATGGCCTAATTAGTATGGATCGAAAGCTAAACTATTGTAGATTTGAACTATGCAAAAAACCGCATGAAAAAAGACCTATTAGACGAGAAATAACACTTTTTCTAAAAGTATCGAAAATGGCCATTTTTGGCAAAGTAGCAAAGGGGGGACCAAAGGAAAATTTTCAAAAATCGCCGATTTTTTGGTCGAACTTCGGAAGGCTAAAAAAATAGGAAATACAAGTCGTACAATGGCCTAATTAGTATGGATCGAAAGCTAAACTATTGTAGATTTGAACTATGCAAAAAGCGCATGAAAAAAGACCTATTAGACGAGAAATAAAACTTTTTCTAAAAGTATCGAAAATGGCCATTTTTGGCAAAGTAGCAAAGGGGGGACCAAAGGAAAATTTTCAAAAATCGCCGATTTTTTGGTCGAACCTCGAAAAATAGGAAATACAAGTCGTACAATGGCCTAATTAGTATGGATCGAAAGCTAAACTATTGTAGATTTGAACTATGCAAAAAACCGCATGAAAAAAGACCTATTAGACGAGAAATAACACTTTTTCTAAAAGTATCGAAAATGGCCATTTTTGGCAAAGTAGCAAAGAGGGACCAAAGGAAAATTTTCAAAAATCGCCGATTTTTTGGTCGAACTTCGGAAGGCTAAAAAAATAGGAAATACAAGTCGTACAATGGCCTAATTAGTATGGATCGAAAGCTAAACTATTGTAGATTTGAACTATGCAAAAAACCGCATGAAAAAAGACCTATTAGACGAGAAATAACACTTTTTCTAAAAGTATCGAAAATGGCCATTTTTGGCAAAGTAGCAAAGGGGGGACCAAAGGAAAATTTTCAAAAATCGCCGATTTTTTGGTCGAACTTCGGAAGGCTAAAAAAATAGGAAATACAAGTCGTACAATGGCCTAATTAGTATGGATCGAAAGCTAAACTATTGTAGATTTGAACTATGCAAAAAACCGCATGAAAAAAGACCTATTAGACGAGAAATAACACTTTTTCTAAAAGTATCGAAAATGGCCATTTTTGGCAAAGTAGCAAAGGGGGGACCAAAGGAAAATTTTCAAAAATCGCCGATTTTTTGGTCGAACTTCGGAAGGCTAAAAAAATAGGAAATACAAGTCGTACAATGGCCTAATTAGTATGGATCGAAAGCTAAACTATTGTAGATTTGAACTATGCAAAAAACCGCATGAAAAAAGACCTATTAGACGAGAAATAACACTTTTTCTAAAAGTATCGAAAATGGCCATTTTTGGCAAAGTAGCAAGGGGGGACCGAATGGAAATTGTCAATAATCGCCGATTTTTTGGTCGAACCTCGAAAAATAGGAAATACAAGTCGTACAATGGCCTAATTAGTATGGATCGAAAGCTAAACTATTGTAGATTTGAACTATGCAAAAAACCGCATGAAAAAAGACCTATTAGACGAGAAATAACACTTTTTCTAAAAGTATCGAAAATGGCCATTTTTGGCAAAGTAGCAAAGGGGGGACCAAAGGAAAATTTTCAAAAATCGCCGATTTTTTGGTCGAACCTCGAAAAATAGGAAATACAAGTCGTACAATGGCCTAATTAGTATGGATCGAAAGCTAAACTATTGTAGATTTGAACTATGCAAAAAACCGCATGAAAAAAGACCTATTAGACGAGAAATAACACTTTTTCTAAAAGTATCGAAAATGGCCATTTTTGGCAAAGTAGCAAAGGGGGGACCAAAGGAAAATTTTCAAAAATCGCCGATTTTTTGGTCGAACTTCGGAAGGCTAAAAAAATAGGAAATACAAGTCGTACAATGGCCTAATTAGTATGGATCGAAAGCTAAACTATTGTAGATTTGAACTATGCAAAAAACCGCATGAAAAAAGACCTATTAGACGAGAAATAACACTTTTTCTAAAAGTATCGAAAATGGCCATTTTTGGCAAAGTAGCAAAGGGGGGACCAAAGGAAAATTTTCAAAAATCGCCGATTTTTTGGTCGAACTTCGGAAGGCTAAAAAAATAGGGAATACAAGTCGTACAATGGCCTAATTAGTATGGATCGAAAGCTAAACTATTGTAGATTTGAACTATGCAAAAAACCGCATGAAAAAAGACCTATTAGACGAGAAATAACACTTTTTCTAAAAGTATCGAAAATGGCCATTTTTGGCAAAGTAGCAAGGGGGGACCAAAGGAAAATTTTCAAAAATCGCCGATTTTTTGGTCGAACTTCGGAAGGCTAAAAAAATAGGAAATACAAGTCGTACAATGGCCTAATTAGTATGGATCGAAAGCTAAACTATTGTAGATTTGAACTATGCAAAAAACCGCATGAAAAAAGACCTATTAGACGAGAAATAACACTTTTTCTAAAAGTATCGAAAATGGCCATTTTTGGCAAAGTAGCAAAGGGGGGACCAAAGGAAAATTTTCAAAAATCGCCGATTTTTTGGTCGAACTTCGGAAGGCTAAAAAAATAGGAAATACAAGTCGTACAATGGCCTAATTAGTATGGATCGAAAGCTAAACTATTGTAGATTTGAACTATGCAAAAAACCGCATGAAAAAAGACCTATTAGACGAGAAATAACACTTTTTCTAAAAGTATCGAAAATGGCCATTTTTGGCAAAGTAGCAAAGGGGGGACCAAAGGAAAATTTTCAAAAATCGCCGATTTTTTGGTCGAACTTCGGAAGGCTAAAAAAATAGGAAATACAAGTCGTACAATGGCCTAATTAGTATGGATCGAAAGCTAAACTATTGTAGATTTGAACTATGCAAAAAACCGCATGAAAAAAGACCTATTAGACGAGAAATAACACTTTTTCTAAAAGTATCGAAAATGGCCATTTTTGGCAAAGTAGCAAAGGGGGGACCAAAGGAAAATTTTCAAAAATCGCCGATTTTTTGGTCGAACTTCGGAAGGCTAAAAAAATAGGAAATACAAGTCGTACAATGGCCTAATTAGTATGGATCGAAAGCTAAACTATTGTAGATTTGAACTATGCAAAAAACCGCATGAAAAAGACCTATTAGACGAGAAATAACACTTTTTCTAAAAGTATCGAAAATGGCCATTTTTGGCAAAGTAGCAAAGAGGGACCAAAGGAAAATTTTCAAAAATCGCCGATTTTTTGGTCGAACTTCGGAAGGCTAAAAAAATAGGAAATACAAGTCGTACAATGGCCTAATTAGTATGGATCGAAAGCTAAACTATTGTAGATTTGAACTATGCAAAAAACCGCATGAAAAAAGACCTATTAGACGAGAAATAACACTTTTTCTAAAAGTATCGAAAATGGCCATTTTTGGCAAAGTAGCAAAGGGGGACCAAAGGAAAATTTTCAAAAATCGCCGATTTTTTGGTCGAACTTCGGAAGGCTAAAAAATGGGAAATACAAGTCGTACAATGCCTAATTAGTATGGATCGAAAGCTAAACTATTGTAGATTTGAACTATGCAAAAAACCGCATGAAAAAAGACCTATTAGACGAGAAATAACACTTTTTCTAAAAGTATCGAAAATGGCCATTTTTGGCAAAGTAGCAAAGGGGGGACCAAAGGAAAATTTTCAAAAATCGCCGATTTTTTGGTCGAACTTCGGAAGGCTAAAAAAATAGGAAATACAAGTCGTACAATGGCCTAATTAGTATGGATCGAAAGCTAAACTATTGTAGATTTGAACTATGCAAAAAACCGCATGAAAAAAGACCTATTAGACGAGAAATAACACTTTTTCTAAAAGTATCGAAAATGGCCATTTTTGGCAAAGTAGCAAGGGGGACAACAGGAAACTTTTAAAAAATCGCCGATTTTTTGGTACAACTTCGGAAGGCTAAACACAAAGGGAAATACAAGTCGTACAATGGCCTAATTAGTATGGATCGAGAGCTAAACTATTGCAGATTTGAACTATGCAAAAAACCGCATGAAAAAGACCTATTAGACGAGAAATAACACTTTTTCTAAAAGTATCGAAAATGGCCATTTTTTGGCAAAGTAGCAAAGGGGGGACCAAAGGAAAATTTTCAAAAATCGCCGATTTTTTGGTCGAACTTCGGAAGGCTAAAAAAATAGGAAATACAAGTCGTACAATGGCCTAATTAGTATGGATCGAAAGCTAAACTATTGTAGATTTGAACTATGCAAAAAGCGCATGAAAAAAGACCTATTAGACGAGAAATAACACTTTTTCTAAAAGTATCGAAAATGGCCATTTTTGGCAAAGTAGCAAAGGGGGGACCAAAGGAAAATTTTCAAAAATCGCCGATTTTTTGGTCGAACTTCGGAAGGCTAAAAAAATAGGAAATACAAGTCGTACAATGGCCTAATTAGTATGGATCGAAAGCTAAACTATTGTAGATTTGAACTATGCAAAAAACCGCATGAAAAAAGACCTATTAGACGAGAAATAACACTTTTTCTAAAAGTATCGAAAATGGCCATTTTTGGCAAAGTAGCAAAGGGGGGACCAAAGGAAAATTTTCAAAAATCGCCGATTTTTTGGTCGAACTTCGGAAGGCTAAAAAAATAGGAAATACAAGTCGTACAATGGCCTAATTAGTATGGATCGAAAGCTAAACTATTGTAGATTTGAACTATGCAAAAAACCGCATGAAAAAAGACCTATTAGACGAGAAATAACACTTTTTCTAAAAGTATCGAAAATGGCCATTTTTGGCAAAGTAGCAAAGGGGGGACCAAAGGAAAATTTTCAAAAATCGCCGATTTTTTGGTCGAACTTCGGAAGGCTAAAAAAATAGGAAATACAAGTCGTACAATGGCCTAATTAGTATGGATCGAAAGCTAAACTATTGTAGATTTGAACTATGCAAAAAACCGCATGAAAAAAGACCTATTAGACGAGAAATAACACTTTTTCTAAAAGTATCGAAAATGGCCATTTTTGGCAAAGTAGCAAAGGGGGACCAAAGGAAAATTTTCAAAAATCGCCGATTTTTTGGTCGAACTTCGGAAGGCTAAAAAAATAGGAAATACAAGTCGTACAATGGCCTAATTAGTATGGATCGAAAGCTAAACTATTGTAGATTTGAACTATGCAAAAAACCGCATGAAAAAAAGACCTATTAGACGAGAAATAACACTTTTTCTAAAAGTATCGAAAATGGCCATTTTTGGCAAAGTAGCAAAGGGGGGACCAAAGGAAAATTTTCAAAAATCGCCGATTTTTTGGTCGAACTTCGGAAGGCTAAAAAAATAGGAAATACAAGTCGTACAATGGCCTAATTAGTATGGATCGAAAGCTAAACTATTGTAGATTTGAACTATGCAAAAAACCGCATGAAAAAAGACCTATTAGACGAGAAATAACACTTTTTCTAAAAGTATCGAAAATGGCCATTTTTGGCAAAGTAGCAAAGGGGGGACCAAAGGAAAATTTTCAAAAATCGCCGATTTTTTGGTCGAACTTCGGAAGGCTAAAAAAATAGGAAATACAAGTCGTACAATGGCCTAATTAGTATGGATCGAAAGCTAAACTATTGTAGATTTGAACTATGCAAAAAACCGCATAAGAAAAAGACCTATTAGACGAGAAATAACACTTTTTCTAAAAGTATCGAAAATGGCCATTTTTGGCAAAGTAGCAAAGGGGGGACCAAAGGAAAATTTTCAAAAATCGCCGATTTTTTGGTCGAACTTCGGAAGGCTAAAAAAATAGGAAATACAAGTCGTACAATGGCCTAATTAGTATGGATCGAAAGCTAAACTATTGTAGATTTGAACTATGCAAAAAACCGCATGAAAAAAGACCTATTAGACGAGAAATAACACTTTTTCTAAAAGTATCGAAAATGGCCATTTTTGGCAAAGTAGCAAAGGGGGGACCAAAGGAAAATTTTCAAAAATCGCCGATTTTTTGGTCGAACTTCGGAAGGCTAAAAAAATAGGAAATACAAGTCGTACAATGGCCTAATTAGTATGGATCGAAAGCTAAACTATTGTAGATTTGAACTATGCAAAAAACCGCATGAAAAAAGACCTATTAGACGAGAAATAACACTTTTTCTAAAAGTATCGAAAATGGCCATTTTTGGCAAAGTAGCAAAGGGGGGACCAAAGGAAAATTTTCAAAAATCGCCGATTTTTTGGTCGAACCTCGAAAAATAGGAAATACAAGTCGTACAATGGCCTAATTAGTATGGATCGAAAGCTAAACTATTGTAGATTTGAACTATGCAAAAAACCGCATGAAAAAAGACCTATTAGACGAGAAATAACACTTTTTTCTAAAAGTATCGAAAATGGCCATTTTTGGCAAAGTAGCAAAGGGGGGACCAAAGGAAAATTTTCAAAAATCGCCGATTTTTTGGTCGAACTTCGGAAGGCTAAAAAAATAGGAAATACAAGTCGTACAATGGCCTAATTAGTATGGATCGAAAGCTAAACTATTGTAGATTTGAACTATGCAAAAAACCGCATGAAAAAAGACCTATTAGACGAGAAATAACACTTTTTCTAAAAGTATCGAAAATGGCCATTTTTGGCAAAGTAGCAAAGGGGGGACCAAAGGAAAATTTTCAAAAATCGCCGATTTTTTGGTCGAACTTCGGAAGGCTAAAAAAATAGGAAATACAAGTCGTACAATGGCCTAATTAGTATGGATCGAAAGCTAAACTATTGTAGATTTGAACTATGCAAAAAACCGCATGAAAAAAGACCTATTAGACGAGAAATAACACTTTTTCTAAAAGTATCGAAAATGGCCATTTTTGGCAAAGTAGCAAAGGGGGGACCAAAGGAAAATTTTCAAAAATCGCCGATTTTTTGGTCGAACTTCGGAAGGCTAAAAAAATAGGAAATACAAGTCGTACAATGGCCTAATTAGTATGGATCGAAAGCTAAACTATTGTAGATTTGAACTATGCAAAAAACCGCATAAGAAAAAGACCTATTAGACGAGAAATAACACTTTTTCTAAAAGTATCGAAAATGGCCATTTTTGGCAAAGTAGCAAAGGGGGGACCAAAGGAAAATTTTCAAAAATCGCCGATTTTTTGGTCGAACTTCGGAAGGCTAAAAAAATAGGAAATACAAGTCGTACAATGGCCTAATTAGTATGGATCGAAAGCTAAACTATTGTAGATTTGAACTATGCAAAAAACCGCATGAAAAAAGACCTATTAGACGAGAAATAACACTTTTTCTAAAAGTATCGAAAATGGCCATTTTTGGCAAAGTAGCAAAGGGGGGACCAAAGGAAAATTTCAAAAATCGCCGATTTTTTGGTCGAACTTCGGAAGGCTAAAAAAATAGGAAATACAAGTCGTACAATGGCCTAATTAGTATGGATCGAAAGCTAAACTATTGTAGATTTGAACTATGCAAAAAACCGCATGAAAAAAGACCTATTAGACGAGAAATAACATTTTTCGCAAAAGTGTCGAAAATGGCCATTTTTGGCAAAGTAGCAAAGGGGGGACCAAAGGAAAATTTTCAAAAATCGCCGATTTTTTGGTCGAACCTCGAAAAATAGGAAATACAAGTCGTACAATGGCCTAATTAGTATGGATCGAAAGCTAAACTATTGTAGATTTGAACTATGCAAAAAACCGCATGAAAAAAGACCTATTAGACGAGAAATAACACTTTTTCTAAAAGTATCGAAATGGCCATTTTTGGCAAAGTAGCAAAGGGGGGACCAAAGGAAAATTTTCAAAAATCGCCGATTTTTTGGTCGAACTTCGGAAGGCTAAAAAAATAGGAAATACAAGTCGTACAATGGCCTAATTAGTATGGATCGAAAGCTAAACTATTGTAGATTTGAACTATGCAAAAAACCGCATGAAAAAAGACCTATTAGACGAGAAATACACTTTTTCTAAAAGTATCGAAAATGGCCATTTTGGCAAAGTAGCAAAGGGGGGACCAAAGGAAAATTTCAAAAATCGCCGATTTTTTGGTCGAACTTCGGAAGGCTAAAAAAATAGGAAATACAAGTCGTACAATGGCCTAATTAGTATGGATCGAAAGCTAAACTATTGTAGATTTGAACTATGCAAAAAACCGCATGAAAAAAGACCTATTAGACGAGAAATAACACTTTTTTCTAAAAGTATCGAAAATGGCCATTTTTGGCAAAGTAGCAAATGGGGGACCAAAGGCAAATTTTCAAAAATCGCCGATTTTTTGGTCGAACTTCGGAAGGCTAAAAAAATAGGGAATACAAGTCGTACAATGGCCTAATTAGTATGGATCGAAAGCTAAACTATTGTAGATTTGAACTATGCAAAAAACCGCATGAAAAAAGACCTATTAGACGAGAAATAACACTTTTTCTAAAAGTATCGAGAATGGCCATTTTGGGCAAAGTAGCAAAGGGGGGACCAAAGGAAAATTTTCAAAAATCGCCGATTTTTTGGTCGAACTTCGGAAGGCTAAAAAAATAGGAAATACAAGTCGTACAATGGCCTAATTAGTATGGATCGAAAGCTAAACTATTGTAGATTTGAACTATGCAAAAAACCGCATGAAAAAAGACCTATTAGACGAGAAATAACATTTTTCGCAAAAGTGTCGAAAATGGCCATTTTTGGCAAAGTAGCAAAGGGAGGACCAAAGGAAATGTTTCAAAAATCGCCGATTTTTTGGTCGAACTTCGGAAGGCTAAAAAAATAGGAAATACAAGTCGTACAATGGCCTAATTAGTATGGATCGAAAGCTAAACTATTGTAGATTTGAACTATGCAAAAAACCGCATGAAAAAAGACCTATTAGACGAGAAATAACACTTTTTCTAAAAGTATCGAAAATGGCCATTTTTGGCAAAGTAGCAAAGGGGGGACCAAAGGAAAATTTTCAAAAATCGCCGATTTTTTGGTCGAACTTCGGAAGGCTAAAAAAATAGGAAATACAAGTCGTACAATGGCCTAATTAGTATGGATCGAAAGCTAAACTATTGTAGATTTGAACTATGCAAAAAACCGCATGAAAAAAGACCTATTAGACGAGAAATACACTTTTTCTAAAAGTATCGAAAATAGGCATTTTTCGCAAAGTAGCAAAGGGGGGACCAAAGGAAAATTTTCAAAAATCGCCGATTTTTTTGGTCGAACTTCGGAAGGCTAAAAAAATAGGAAATACAAGTCGTACAATGGCCTAATTAGTATGGATCGAAAGCTAAACTATTGTAGATTTGAACTATGCAAAAAACCGCATGAAAAAAGACCTATTAGACGAGAAATAACACTTTTTCTAAAAGTATCGAAAATGGCCATTTTTTGCAAAGTAGCAAAGGGGGGACCAAAGGAAAATTTTCAAAAATCGCCGATTTTTTGGTCGAACTTCGGAAGGCTAAAAAAATAGGAAATACAAGTCGTACAATGGCCTAATTAGTATGGATCGAAAGCTAAACTATTGTAGATTTGAACTATGCAAAAAACCGCATGAAAAAAGACCTATTAGACGAGAAATAACCCTTTTTCTCAAAATATCGAAAATGGCCATTTTTGGCAAAGTAGCAAAGGGGGGACCAAAGGAAAATTTTCAAAAATCGCCGATTTTTTGGTCGAACTTCGGAAGGCTAAAAAAATAGGAAATACAAGTCGTACAATGGCCTAATTAGTATGGATCGAAAGCTAAACTATTGTAGATTTGAACTATGCAAAAAACCGCATGAAAAAAGACCTATTAGACGAGAAATAACACTTTTTCTAAAAGTATCGAAAATGGCCAATTTTTGCAAAGTAGCAAAGTGGGGACCAAAGGAAAATTTTCATTTTTTCAATAATCGCCGATTTGTTTGGTCGAACTTCGGAAGGCTAAAAAAAAACTTTTTGTTTAGGAAATACAAGTCGTACAAATCGCCTAAGTAGTATTGTGATTCGAAAGCTAAAACTATTGTAGATTTGAACTATTGCAAAAAACCGCATGAAAAAAGACCTATGAGCCGAGAAATAACACTTTTTCTAAAAGTATCGAAAAATGGGCCATTTTTGGCAAAGTAGCAAAGGGGGGACCAAAGCCCCCCCCCCCCCCCCCCCCCCGAAATTTTTCAAAAATTCGCGCGGGCCCGATTTTTTGAGTCACAGAACACACCCAATTCGGAAGGCTAAAAAATAGAAAATACAAGTCGTACAATAGCCTAATTAGTATGGATCGAAAGCTAAACTATTGTAGATTTGAACTATGCAAAAAACCGCATGAAAAAAGACCTATTAGACGAGAAATAACACTTTTTCTAAAAGTATCGAAAATGGCCATTTTTGGCAAAGTAGCAAAGGGGGGACCAAAGGAAAATTTTCAAAAATCGCCGATTTTTTGGTCGAACTTCGGAAGGCTAAAAAAATAGGAAATACAAGTCGTACAATGGCCTAATTAGTATGGATCGAAAGCTAAACTATTGTAGATTTGAACTATGCAAAAAACCGCATGAAAAAAGACCTATTAGACGAGAAATAACACTTTTTCTAAAAGTATCGAAAATGGCCATTTTTGGCAAAGTAGCAAAGGGGGGACCAAAGGAAAATTTTCAAAAATCGCCGATTTTTTGGTCGAACTTCGGAAGGCTAAAAAAATAGGAAATACAAGTCGTACAATGGCCTAATTAGTATGGATCGAAAGCTAAACTATTGTAGATTTGAACTATGCAAAAAACCGCATGAAAAAAGACCTATTAGACGAGAAATAACACTTTTTCTAAAAGTATCGAAAATGGCCATTTTTGGCAAAGTAGCAAAGGGGGGACCAAAGGAAAATTTTCAAAAATCGCCGATTTTTTGGTCGAACTTCGGAAGGCTAAAAAAATAGGAAATACAAGTCGTACAATGGCCTAATTAGTATGGATCGAAAGCTAAACTATTGTAGATTTGAACTATGCAAAAAACCGCATGAAAAAAGACCTATTAGACGAGAAATAACACTTTTTCTAAAAGTATCGAAAATGGCCATTTTTGGCAAAGTAGCAAAGGGGGGACCAAAGGAAAATTTTCAAAAATCGCCGATTTTTTGGTCGAACTTCGGAAGGCTAAAAAAATAGGAAATACAAGTCGTACAATGGCCTAATTAGTATGGATCGAAAGCTAAACTATTGTAGATTTGAACTATGCAAAAAACCGCATGAAAAAAGACCTATTAGACGAGAAATAACACTTTTTCTAAAAGTATCGAAAATGGCCATTTTTGGCAAAGTAGCAAAGGGGGGACCAAAGGAAAATTTTCAAAAATCGCCGATTTTTTGGTCGAACTTCGGAAGGCTAAAAAAATAGGAAATACAAGTCGTACAATGGCCTAATTAGTATGGATCGAAAGCTAAACTATTGTAGATTTGAACTATGCAAAAAACCGCATGAAAAAAGACCTATTAGACGAGAAATAACACTTTTTCTAAAAGTATCGAAAATGGCCATTTTTGGCAAAGTAGCAAAGGGGGGACCAAAGGAAAATTTTCAAAACTCGCCGATTTTTTGGTCGAACTTCGGAAGGCTAAAAAAATAGGAAATACACGTCGCACCAATGGCCTAATTTAGTAGGGATCGAAAAGCTAAAACTATTGTAGATTTGAACATATGCAACAAAACCCGCACGAAAAAAGCCCTATTAGACGAGAAAATAACACTTTTTCTAAAAAGTATGGGAAAAATGGCCATTTTTGGCAAAGTAGCAAAGGGGGGACCAAAGGAAAATTTTTCAAAAAATCGCCCCAGATTTTTTGGTCGAACTTCGGCAAGGCTCTAAAAACAACTAGGAAATACAATGTCGCACCAATGGCCTAAATTAGTATGGATCGAAAAGCTAAAACTATTGTAGGATTTGAAACTATTTGCAAAAAAACCGCACGAAAAAAGACCTAATTAGACGAGAAATAACACTTTTTCTAAAAGTATCGAAAATGGCCATTTTTGGGCCAAAAGTAGCAAAGGGGGGACCAAAGGAAAATTTTCAAAAAATCGCCGATTTTTGGGGTCGGAACTTCGGAAGGCTACAAAAAATACGGAAATACAAGTCGCACAATGGCCTAATTAGGTATGGATTCGAAAGCTAAAACTATTGTTAGATTTGAACACTATGCAAAAAAACCGCACGCAAAAAAAGAACCCCTATTAGACGAGAAACGAAATAACACTTTTTCTAAAAAGTATGGAAAATGGCCCATTTTTGGCAAAAGTAGCAAAGGGCGGGTACCAAAGGAAAATTTTTCAAAAAAATCGCCGATTTTTTGGTATCCGACACGGAACTTCGGAGAAGGCTAAAAAAATAGGAAATACCAAGTCGCACAATGGCCTAATTAGTATGGATCGAAAGCTAAAACTATTGTAGATTTGAACTATGCCAAAAAACCGCACGAAAAAAGGACCTATAGACGAGAAATAACACTTTTTCTAAAAGTATGGAAAATGGCCATTTTTGGCAAAGTAGCAAAGGGGGGACCAAAGGAAAATTTTCAAAAATCGCCGATTTTTTGGTCGAACTTCGGAAGGCTAAAAAAAATAGGAAATACAAGTCGCACAATGGCCCAATTAGTATGGATCGAAAGCTAAACTATTGTAGATTTGAACTATGCAAAAAACCGCACGAAAAAAGACCTATTAGACGAGAAATAACACTTTTTCTAAAAGTATCGAAAATGGCCATTTTTGGCAAAGTAGCAAAGGGGGGACCAAAGGAAAATTTTCAAAAATCGCCGATTTTTTGGTCGAACTTCGGAAGGCTAAAAAAAATAGGAAATACAAGTCGCACAATGGCCCAATTAGTATGGATCGAAAGCTAAACTATTGTAGATTTGAACTATGCAAAAAACCGCACGAAAAAAGACCTATTAGACGAGAAATAACACTTTTTCTAAAAGTAGGCCATGGCCATTTTTGGCAAAGTAGCAAAGGGGGGACCAAAGGAAAATTTTCAAAAATCGCCGATTTTTTTGGTCGAACTTCGGAAGGCTTAAAACATAGGAAATACAAGTCGCACAATGGCCCAATTAGTATGGATCGAAAGCTAAACTATTGTAGATTTGAACTATGCAAAAACCGCACGAAAAAAGACCTATTAGACGAGAAATAACACTTTTTCTAAAAGTATGGAAAATGGCCATTTTTGGCAAAGTAGCAAAGGGGGGACCAAAGGAAAATTTTCAAAAATCGCCGATTTTTTGGTCGAACTTCGGAAGGCTAAAAAAATAGGAAATACAAGTCGCACAATGGCCTAATTAGTATGGATCGAAAGCTAAACTATTGTAGATTTGAACTATGCAAAAAACCGCACGAAAAAAGACCTATTAGACGAGAAATAACACTTTTTCTAAAAGTATGGAAAATGGCCATTTTTGGCAAAGTAGCAAAGGGGGGACCAAAGGAAAATTTTCAAAAATCGCCGATTTTTTGGTCGAACTTCGGAAGGCTAAAAAAATAGGAAATACAAGTCGCACAATGGCCTAATTAGTATGGATCGAAAGCTAAACTATTGTAGATTTGAACTATGCAAAAAACCGCATGCAAAAACACCTATTAGACGAGAAATAACACTTTTTCTAAAAGTATCGAAAATGGCCATTTTTGGCAAAGTAGCAAAGGGGGGACCAAAGGAAAATTTTCAAAAATCGCCGATTTTTTGGTCGAACTTCGGAAGGCTAAAAAAATAGGAAATACAAGTCGCACAATGGCCTAATTAGTATGGATCGAAAGCTAAAATATTGTAGATTTGAACTATGCAAAAAAACCGCACGAAAAAAGACCTATTAGACGAGAAATAACACTTTTTCTAAAAGTATCGAAAATGGCCATTTTTGGCAAAGTAGCAAAGGGGGGACCAAAGGAAAATTTTCAAAAATCGCCGATTTTTTGGTCGAACTTCGGAAGGCTAAAAAAATAGGAAATACAAGTCGCACAATGGCCTAATTAGTATGGATCGAAAGCTAAACTATTGTAGATTTGAACTATGCAAAAAACCGCACGCAAAAACACCTATTAGACGAGAAATAACACTTTTCTAAAAGTATCGAAAATGGCCATTTTTGGCAAAGTAGCAAAGGGGGGACCAAAGGAAAATTTTCAAAAATCGCCGATTTTTTGGTCGAACTTCGGAAGGCTAAAAAAATAGGAAATACAAGTCGCACAATGGCCTAATTAGTATGGATCGAAAGCTAAACTATTGTAGATTTGAACTATGCAAAAAACCGCACGAAAAAAGACCTATTAGACGAGAAATAACACTTTTTCTAAAAGTATCGAAAATGGCCATTTTTGGCAAAGTAGCAAAGGGGGGACCAAAGGAAAATTTTCAAAAATCGCCGATTTTTTGGTCGAACTTCGGAAGGCTAAAAAAATAGGAAATACAAGTCGCACAATGGCCTAATTAGTATGGATCGAAAGCTAAACTATTGTAGATTTGAACTATGCAAAAAACCGCACGCAAAAAGACCTATTAGACGAGAAATAACACTTTTTCTAAAAGTATCGAAAATGGCCATTTTTGGCAAAGTAGCAAAGGGGGGACCAAAGGAAAATTTTCAAAAATCGCCGATTTTTTGGTCGAACTTCGGAAGGCTAAAAAATAGGAAATACAAGTCGCACAATGGCCTAATTAGTATGGATCGAAAGCTAAACTATTGTAGATTTGAACTATGCAAAAAACCGCATGAAAAAAGACCTATTAGACGAGAAATAACACTTTTTCTAAAAGTATGGAAAATGGCCATTTTTGGCAAAGTAGCAAAGGGGGGACCAAAGGAAAATTTTCAAAAATCGCCGATTTTTTGGTCGAACTTCGGAAGGCTAAAAAAATAGGAAATACAAGTCGCACAATGGCCTAATTAGTATGGATCGAAAGCTAAACTATTGTAGATTTGAACTATGCAAAAAACCGCACGAAAAAAGACCTATTAGACGAGAAATAACACTTTTTCTAAAAGTATCGAAAATGGCCATTTTTGGCAAAGTAGCAAAGGGGGGACCAAAGGAAAATTTTCAAAAATCGCCGATTTTTTGGTCGAACTTCGGAAGGCTAAAAAAATAGGAAATACAAGTCGCACAATGGCCTAATTAGTATGGATCGAAAGCTAAACTATTGTAGATTTGAACTATGCAAAAAACCGCACGAAAAAAGACCTATTAGACGAGAAATAACACTTTTTCTAAAAGTATGGAAAATGGCCATTTTTGGCAAAGTAGCAAAGGGGGGACCAAAGGAAAATTTTCAAAAATCGCCGATTTTTTGGTCGAACTTCGGAAGGCTAAAAAAATAGGAAATACAAGTCGCACAATGGCCTAATTAGTATGGATCGAAAGCTAAACTATTGTAGATTTGAACTATGCAAAAAACCGCACGAAAAAAGACCTATTAGACGAGAAATAACACTTTTTCTAAAAGTATGGAAAATGGCCATTTTTGGCAAAGTAGCAAAGGGGGGACCAAAGGAAAATTTTCAAAAATCGCCGATTTTTTGGTCGAACTTCGGAAGGCTAAAAAAATAGGAAATACAAGTCGCACAATGGCCTAATTAGTATGGATCGAAAGCTAAACTATTGTAGATTTGAACTATGCAAAAAACCGCACGAAAAAAGACCTATTAGACGAGAAATAACACTTTTTCTAAAAGTATCGAAAATGGCCATTTTTGGCAAAGTAGCAAAGGGGGGACCAAAGGAAAATTTTCAAAAATCGCCGATTTTTTGGTCGAACTTCGGAAGGCTAAAAAAATAGGAAATACAAGTCGCACAATGGCCTAATTAGTATGGATCGAAAGCTAAACTATGTAGATTTGAACTATGCAAAAAACCGCACGAAAAAAGACCTATTAGACGAGAAATAACACTTTTTCTAAAAGTATCGAAAATGGCCATTTTTGGCAAAGTAGCAAAGGGGGGACCAAAGGAAAATTTTCAAAAATCGCCGATTTTTTGGTCGAACTTCGGAAGGCTAAAAAAATAGGAAATACAAGTCGCACAATGGCCTAATTAGTATGGATCGAAAGCTAAACTATTGTAGATTTGAACTATGCAAAAAACCGCACGAAAAAAGACCTATTAGACGAGAAATAACACTTTTTCTAAAAGTATCGAAAATGGCCATTTTTGGCAAAGTAGCAAAGGGGGGACCAAAGGAAAATTTTCAAAAATCGCCGATTTTTTGGTCGAACTTCGGAAGGCTAAAAAAATAGGAAATACAAGTCGCACAATGGCCTAATTAGTATGGATCGAAAGCTAAACTATTGTAGATTTGAACTATGCAAAAAACCGCACGAAAAAAGACCTATTAGACGAGAAATAACACTTTTTCTAAAAGTATCGAAAATGGCCATTTTTGGCAAAGTAGCAAAGGGGGGACCAAAGGAAAATTTTCAAAAATCGCCGATTTTTTGGTCGAACTTCGGAAGGCTAAAAAAATAGGAAATACAAGTCGCACAATGGCCTAATTAGTATGGATCGAAAGCTAAACTATTGTAGATTTGAACTATGCAAAAAACCGCACGAAAAAAGACCTATTAGACGAGAAATAACACTTTTTCTAAAAGTATCGAAAATGGCCATTTTTGGCAAAGTAGCAAAGGGGGGACCAAAGGAAAATTTTCAAAAATCGCCGATTTTTGGTCGAACTTCGGAAGGCTAAAAAAATAGGAAATACAAGTCGCACAATGGCCTAATTAGTATGGATCGAAAGCTAAACTATTGTAGATTTGAACTATGCAAAAAACCGCACGAAAAAAGACCTATTAGACGAGAAATAACACTTTTTCTAAAAGTATGGAAAATGGCCATTTTTGGCAAAGTAGCAAAGGGGGGACCAAAGGAAAATTTTCAAAAATCGCCGATTTTTTGGTCGAACTTCGGAAGGCTAAAAAAATAGGAAATACAAGTCGCACAATGGCCTAATTAGTATGGATCGAAAGCTAAACTATTGTAGATTTGAACTATGCAAAAAACCGCACGAAAAAAGACCTATTAGACGAGAAATAACACTTTTTCTAAAAGTATCGAAAATGGCCATTTTTGGCAAAGTAGCAAAGGGGGGACCAAAGGAAAATTTTCAAAAATCGCCGATTTTTTGGTCGAACTTCGGAAGGCTAAAAAAATAGGAAATACAAGTCGCACAATGGCCTAATTAGTATGGATCGAAAGCTAAACTATTGTAGATTTGAACTATGCAAAAAACCGCACGAAAAAAGACCTATTAGACGAGAAATAACACTTTTTCTAAAAGTATGGAAAATGGCCATTTTTGGCAAAGTAGCAAAGGGGGGACCAAAGGAAAATTTTCAAAAATCGCCGATTTTTTGGTCGAACTTCGGAAGGCTAAAAAAATAGGAAATACAAGTCGCACAATGGCCTAATTAGTATGGATCGAAAGCTAAACTATTGTAGATTTGAACTATGCAAAAAACCGCACGAAAAAAGACCTATTAGACGAGAAATAACACTTTTTCTAAAAGTATCGAAAATGGCCATTTTTGGCAAAGTAGCAAAGGGGGGACCAAAGGAAAATTTTCAAAAATCGCCGATTTTTTGGTCGAACTTCGGAAGGCTAAAAAAATAGGAAATACAAGTCGCACAATGGCCTAATTAGTATGGATCGAAAGCTAAACTATTGTAGATTTGAACTATGCAAAAAACCGCACGAAAAAAGACCTATTAGACGAGAAATAACACTTTTTCTAAAAGTATCGAAAATGGCCATTTTTGGCAAAGTAGCAAAGGGGGGACCAAAGGAAAATTTTCAAAAATCGCCGATTTTTTGGTCGAACTTCGGAAGGCTAAAAAAATAGGAAATACAAGTCGCACAATGGCCTAATTAGTATGGATCGAAAGCTAAACTATTGTAGATTTGAACTATGCAAAAAACCGCACGAAAAAAGACCTATTAGACGAGAAATAACACTTTTTCTAAAAGTATCGAAAATGGCCATTTTTGGCAAAGTAGCAAAGGGGGGACCAAAGGAAAATTTTCAAAAATCGCCGATTTTTTGGTCGAACTTCGGAAGGCTAAAAAAATAGGAAATACAAGTCGCACAATGGCCTAATTAGTATGGATCGAAAGCTAAACTATTGTAGATTTGAACTATGCAAAAAACCGCACGAAAAAAGACCTATTAGACGAGAAATAACACTTTTTCTAAAAGTATCGAAAATGGCCATTTTTGGCAAAGTAGCAAAGGGGGGACCAAAGGAAAATTTTCAAAAATCGCCGATTTTTTGGTCGAACTTCGGAAGGCTAAAAAAATAGGAAATACAAGTCGCACAATGGCCTAATTAGTATGGATCGAAAGCTAAACTATTGTAGATTTGAACTATGCAAAAAACCGCACGAAAAAAGACCTATTAGACGAGAAATAACACTTTTTCTAAAAGTATCGAAAATGGCCATTTTTGGCAAAGTAGCAAAGGGGGGACCAAAGGAAAATTTTCAAAAATCGCCGATTTTTTGGTCGAACTTCGGAAGGCTAAAAAAATAGGAAATACAAGTCGCACAATGGCCTAATTAGTATGGATCGAAAGCTAAACTATTGTAGATTTGAACTATGCAAAAAACCGCACGAAAAAAGACCTATTAGACGAGAAATAACACTTTTTCTAAAAGTATCGAAAATGGCCATTTTTGGCAAAGTAGCAAAGGGGGGACCAAAGGAAAATTTTCAAAAATCGCCGATTTTTTGGTCGAACTTCGGAAGGCTAAAAAAATAGGAAATACAAGTCGCACAATGGCCTAATTAGTATGGATCGAAAGCTAAACTATTGTAGATTTGAACTATGCAAAAAACCGCACGAAAAAAGACCTATTAGACGAGAAATAACACTTTTTCTAAAAGTATCGAAAATGGCCATTTTTGGCAAAGTAGCAAAGGGGGGACCAAAGGAAAATTTTCAAAAATCGCCGATTTTTTGGTCGAACTTCGGAAGGCTAAAAAAATAGGAAATACAAGTCGCACAATGGCCTAATTAGTATGGATCGAAAGCTAAACTATTGTAGATTTGAACTATGCAAAAAACCGCACGAAAAAAGACCTATTAGACGAGAAATAACACTTTTTCTAAAAGTATCGAAAATGGCCATTTTTGGCAAAGTAGCAAAGGGGGGACCAAAGGAAAATTTTCAAAAATCGCCGATTTTTTGGTCGAACTTCGGAAGGCTAAAAAAATAGGAAATACAAGTCGCACAATGGCCTAATTAGTATGGATCGAAAGCTAAACTATTGTAGATTTGAACTATGCAAAAAACCGCACGAAAAAAGACCTATTAGACGAGAAATAACACTTTTTCTAAAAGTATCGAAAATGGCCATTTTTGGCAAAGTAGCAAAGGGGGGACCAAAGGAAAATTTTCAAAAATCGCCGATTTTTTGGTCGAACTTCGGAAGGCTAAAAAAATAGGAAATACAAGTCGCACAATGGCCTAATTAGTATGGATCGAAAGCTAAACTATTGTAGATTTGAACTATGCAAAAAACCGCACGAAAAAAGACCTATTAGACGAGAAATAACACTTTTTCTAAAAGTATCGAAAATGGCCATTTTTGGCAAAGTAGCAAAGGGGGGACCAAAGGAAAATTTTCAAAAATCGCCGATTTTTTGGTCGAACTTCGGAAGGCTAAAAAAATAGGAAATACAAGTCGCACAATGGCCTAATTAGTATGGATCGAAAGCTAAACTATTGTAGATTTGAACTATGCAAAAAACCGCACGAAAAAAGACCTATTAGACGAGAAATAACACTTTTTCTAAAAGTATCGAAAATGGCCATTTTTGGCAAAGTAGCAAAGGGGGGACCAAAGGAAAATTTTCAAAAATCGCCGATTTTTTGGTCGAACTTCGGAAGGCTAAAAAAATAGGAAATACAAGTCGCACAATGGCCTAATTAGTATGGATCGAAAGCTAAACTATTGTAGATTTGAACTATGCAAAAAACCGCACGAAAAAAGACCTATTAGACGAGAAATAACACTTTTTCTAAAAGTATCGAAAATGGCCATTTTTGGCAAAGTAGCAAAGGGGGGACCAAAGGAAAATTTTCAAAAATCGCCGATTTTTTGGTCGAACTTCGGAAGGCTAAAAAAATAGGAAATACAAGTCGCACAATGGCCTAATTAGTATGGATCGAAAGCTAAACTATTGTAGATTTGAACTATGCAAAAAACCGCACGAAAAAAGACCTATTAGACGAGAAATAACACTTTTTCTAAAAGTATCGAAAATGGCCATTTTTGGCAAAGTAGCAAAGGGGGGACCAAAGGAAAATTTTCAAAAATCGCCGATTTTTTGGTCGAACTTCGGAAGGCTAAAAAAATAGGAAATACAAGTCGCACAATGGCCTAATTAGTATGGATCGAAAGCTAAACTATTGTAGATTTGAACTATGCAAAAAACCGCACGAAAAAAGACCTATTAGACGAGAAATAACACTTTTTCTAAAAGTATCGAAAATGGCCATTTTTGGCAAAGTAGCAAAGGGGGGACCAAAGGAAAATTTTCAAAAATCGCCGATTTTTTGGTCGAACTTCGGAAGGCTAAAAAAATAGGAAATACAAGTCGCACAATGGCCTAATTAGTATGGATCGAAAGCTAAACTATTGTAGATTTGAACTATGCAAAAAACCGCACGAAAAAAGACCTATTAGACGAGAAATAACACTTTTTCTAAAAGTATCGAAAATGGCCATTTTTGGCAAAGTAGCAAAGGGGGGACCAAAGGAAAATTTTCAAAAATCGCCGATTTTTTGGTCGAACTTCGGAAGGCTAAAAAAATAGGAAATACAAGTCGCACAATGGCCTAATTAGTATGGATCGAAAGCTAAACTATTGTAGATTTGAACTATGCAAAAAACCGCACGAAAAAAGACCTATTAGACGAGAAATAACACTTTTTCTAAAAGTATCGAAAATGGCCATTTTTGGCAAAGTAGCAAAGGGGGGACCAAAGGAAAATTTTCAAAAATCGCCGATTTTTTGGTCGAACTTCGGAAGGCTAAAAAAATAGGAAATACAAGTCGCACAATGGCCTAATTAGTATGGATCGAAAGCTAAACTATTGTAGATTTGAACTATGCAAAAAACCGCACGAAAAAAGACCTATTAGACGAGAAATAACACTTTTTCTAAAAGTATCGAAAATGGCCATTTTTGGCAAAGTAGCAAAGGGGGGACCAAAGGAAAATTTTCAAAAATCGCCGATTTTTTGGTCGAACTTCGGAAGGCTAAAAAAATAGGAAATACAAGTCGCACAATGGCCTAATTAGTATGGATCGAAAGCTAAACTATTGTAGATTTGAACTATGCAAAAAACCGCACGAAAAAAGACCTATTAGACGAGAAATAACACTTTTTCTAAAAGTATCGAAAATGGCCATTTTTGGCAAAGTAGCAAAGGGGGGACCAAAGGAAAATTTTCAAAAATCGCCGATTTTTTGGTCGAACTTCGGAAGGCTAAAAAAATAGGAAATACAAGTCGCACAATGGCCTAATTAGTATGGATCGAAAGCTAAACTATTGTAGATTTGAACTATGCAAAAAACCGCACGAAAAAAGACCTATTAGACGAGAAATAACACTTTTTCTAAAAGTATCGAAAATGGCCATTTTTGGCAAAGTAGCAAAGGGGGGACCAAAGGAAAATTTTCAAAAATCGCCGATTTTTTGGTCGAACTTCGGAAGGCTAAAAAAATAGGAAATACAAGTCGCACAATGGCCTAATTAGTATGGATCGAAAGCTAAACTATTGTAGATTTGAACTATGCAAAAAACCGCACGAAAAAAGACCTATTAGACGAGAAATAACACTTTTTCTAAAAGTATCGAAAATGGCCATTTTTGGCAAAGTAGCAAAGGGGGGACCAAAGGAAAATTTTCAAAAATCGCCGATTTTTTGGTCGAACTTCGGAAGGCTAAAAAAATAGGAAATACAAGTCGCACAATGGCCTAATTAGTATGGATCGAAAGCTAAACTATTGTAGATTTGAACTATGCAAAAAACCGCACGAAAAAAGACCTATTAGACGAGAAATAACACTTTTTCTAAAAGTATCGAAAATGGCCATTTTTGGCAAAGTAGCAAAGGGGGGACCAAAGGAAAATTTTCAAAAATCGCCGATTTTTTGGTCGAACTTCGGAAGGCTAAAAAAATAGGAAATACAAGTCGCACAATGGCCTAATTAGTATGGATCGAAAGCTAAACTATTGTAGATTTGAACTATGCAAAAAACCGCACGAAAAAAGACCTATTAGACGAGAAATAACACTTTTTCTAAAAGTATCGAAAATGGCCATTTTTGGCAAAGTAGCAAAGGGGGGACCAAAGGAAAATTTTCAAAAATCGCCGATTTTTTGGTCGAACTTCGGAAGGCTAAAAAAATAGGAAATACAAGTCGCACAATGGCCTAATTAGTATGGATCGAAAGCTAAACTATTGTAGATTTGAACTATGCAAAAAACCGCACGAAAAAAGACCTATTAGACGAGAAATAACACTTTTTCTAAAAGTATCGAAAATGGCCATTTTTGGCAAAGTAGCAAAGGGGGGACCAAAGGAAAATTTTCAAAAATCGCCGATTTTTTGGTCGAACTTCGGAAGGCTAAAAAAATAGGAAATACAAGTCGCACAATGGCCTAATTAGTATGGATCGAAAGCTAAACTATTGTAGATTTGAACTATGCAAAAAACCGCACGAAAAAAGACCTATTAGACGAGAAATAACACTTTTTCTAAAAGTATCGAAAATGGCCATTTTTGGCAAAGTAGCAAAGGGGGGACCAAAGGAAAATTTTCAAAAATCGCCGATTTTTTGGTCGAACTTCGGAAGGCTAAAAAAATAGGAAATACAAGTCGCACAATGGCCTAATTAGTATGGATCGAAAGCTAAACTATTGTAGATTTGAACTATGCAAAAAACCGCACGAAAAAAGACCTATTAGACGAGAAATAACACTTTTTCTAAAAGTATCGAAAATGGCCATTTTTGGCAAAGTAGCAAAGGGGGGACCAAAGGAAAATTTTCAAAAATCGCCGATTTTTTGGTCGAACTTCGGAAGGCTAAAAAAATAGGAAATACAAGTCGCACAATGGCCTAATTAGTATGGATCGAAAGCTAAACTATTGTAGATTTGAACTATGCAAAAAACCGCACGAAAAAAGACCTATTAGACGAGAAATAACACTTTTTCTAAAAGTATCGAAAATGGCCATTTTTGGCAAAGTAGCAAAGGGGGGACCAAAGGAAAATTTTCAAAAATCGCCGATTTTTTGGTCGAACTTCGGAAGGCTAAAAAAATAGGAAATACAAGTCGCACAATGGCCTAATTAGTATGGATCGAAAGCTAAACTATTGTAGATTTGAACTATGCAAAAAACCGCACGAAAAAAGACCTATTAGACGAGAAATAACACTTTTTCTAAAAGTATCGAAAATGGCCATTTTTGGCAAAGTAGCAAAGGGGGGACCAAAGGAAAATTTTCAAAAATCGCCGATTTTTTGGTCGAACTTCGGAAGGCTAAAAAAATAGGAAATACAAGTCGCACAATGGCCTAATTAGTATGGATCGAAAGCTAAACTATTGTAGATTTGAACTATGCAAAAAACCGCACGAAAAAAGACCTATTAGACGAGAAATAACACTTTTTCTAAAAGTATCGAAAATGGCCATTTTTGGCAAAGTAGCAAAGGGGGGACCAAAGGAAAATTTTCAAAAATCGCCGATTTTTTGGTCGAACTTCGGAAGGCTAAAAAAATAGGAAATACAAGTCGCACAATGGCCTAATTAGTATGGATCGAAAGCTAAACTATTGTAGATTTGAACTATGCAAAAAACCGCACGAAAAAAGACCTATTAGACGAGAAATAACACTTTTTCTAAAAGTATCGAAAATGGCCATTTTTGGCAAAGTAGCAAAGGGGGGACCAAAGGAAAATTTTCAAAAATCGCCGATTTTTTGGTCGAACTTCGGAAGGCTAAAAAAATAGGAAATACAAGTCGCACAATGGCCTAATTAGTATGGATCGAAAGCTAAACTATTGTAGATTTGAACTATGCAAAAAACCGCACGAAAAAAGACCTATTAGACGAGAAATAACACTTTTTCTAAAAGTATCGAAAATGGCCATTTTTGGCAAAGTAGCAAAGGGGGGACCAAAGGAAAATTTTCAAAAATCGCCGATTTTTTGGTCGAACTTCGGAAGGCTAAAAAAATAGGAAATACAAGTCGCACAATGGCCTAATTAGTATGGATCGAAAGCTAAACTATTGTAGATTTGAACTATGCAAAAAACCGCACGAAAAAAGACCTATTAGACGAGAAATAACACTTTTTCTAAAAGTATCGAAAATGGCCATTTTTGGCAAAGTAGCAAAGGGGGGACCAAAGGAAAATTTTCAAAAATCGCCGATTTTTTGGTCGAACTTCGGAAGGCTAAAAAAATAGGAAATACAAGTCGCACAATGGCCTAATTAGTATGGATCGAAAGCTAAACTATTGTAGATTTGAACTATGCAAAAAACCGCACGAAAAAAGACCTATTAGACGAGAAATAACACTTTTTCTAAAAGTATCGAAAATGGCCATTTTTGGCAAAGTAGCAAAGGGGGGACCAAAGGAAAATTTTCAAAAATCGCCGATTTTTTGGTCGAACTTCGGAAGGCTAAAAAAATAGGAAATACAAGTCGCACAATGGCCTAATTAGTATGGATCGAAAGCTAAACTATTGTAGATTTGAACTATGCAAAAAACCGCACGAAAAAAGACCTATTAGACGAGAAATAACACTTTTTCTAAAAGTATCGAAAATGGCCATTTTTGGCAAAGTAGCAAAGGGGGGACCAAAGGAAAATTTTCAAAAATCGCCGATTTTTTGGTCGAACTTCGGAAGGCTAAAAAAATAGGAAATACAAGTCGCACAATGGCCTAATTAGTATGGATCGAAAGCTAAACTATTGTAGATTTGAACTATGCAAAAAACCGCACGAAAAAAGACCTATTAGACGAGAAATAACACTTTTTCTAAAAGTATCGAAAATGGCCATTTTTGGCAAAGTAGCAAAGGGGGGACCAAAGGAAAATTTTCAAAAATCGCCGATTTTTTGGTCGAACTTCGGAAGGCTAAAAAAATAGGAAATACAAGTCGCACAATGGCCTAATTAGTATGGATCGAAAGCTAAACTATTGTAGATTTGAACTATGCAAAAAACCGCACGAAAAAAGACCTATTAGACGAGAAATAACACTTTTTCTAAAAGTATCGAAAATGGCCATTTTTGGCAAAGTAGCAAAGGGGGGACCAAAGGAAAATTTTCAAAAATCGCCGATTTTTTGGTCGAACTTCGGAAGGCTAAAAAAATAGGAAATACAAGTCGCACAATGGCCTAATTAGTATGGATCGAAAGCTAAACTATTGTAGATTTGAACTATGCAAAAAACCGCACGAAAAAAGACCTATTAGACGAGAAATAACACTTTTTCTAAAAGTATCGAAAATGGCCATTTTTGGCAAAGTAGCAAAGGGGGGACCAAAGGAAAATTTTCAAAAATCGCCGATTTTTTGGTCGAACTTCGGAAGGCTAAAAAAATAGGAAATACAAGTCGCACAATGGCCTAATTAGTATGGATCGAAAGCTAAACTATTGTAGATTTGAACTATGCAAAAAACCGCACGAAAAAAGACCTATTAGACGAGAAATAACACTTTTTCTAAAAGTATCGAAAATGGCCATTTTTGGCAAAGTAGCAAAGGGGGGACCAAAGGAAAATTTTCAAAAATCGCCGATTTTTTGGTCGAACTTCGGAAGGCTAAAAAAATAGGAAATACAAGTCGCACAATGGCCTAATTAGTATGGATCGAAAGCTAAACTATTGTAGATTTGAACTATGCAAAAAACCGCACGAAAAAAGACCTATTAGACGAGAAATAACACTTTTTCTAAAAGTATCGAAAATGGCCATTTTTGGCAAAGTAGCAAAGGGGGGACCAAAGGAAAATTTTCAAAAATCGCCGATTTTTTGGTCGAACTTCGGAAGGCTAAAAAAATAGGAAATACAAGTCGCACAATGGCCTAATTAGTATGGATCGAAAGCTAAACTATTGTAGATTTGAACTATGCAAAAAACCGCACGAAAAAAGACCTATTAGACGAGAAATAACACTTTTTCTAAAAGTATCGAAAATGGCCATTTTTGGCAAAGTAGCAAAGGGGGGACCAAAGGAAAATTTTCAAAAATCGCCGATTTTTTGGTCGAACTTCGGAAGGCTAAAAAAATAGGAAATACAAGTCGCACAATGGCCTAATTAGTATGGATCGAAAGCTAAACTATTGTAGATTTGAACTATGCAAAAAACCGCACGAAAAAAGACCTATTAGACGAGAAATAACACTTTTTCTAAAAGTATCGAAAATGGCCATTTTTGGCAAAGTAGCAAAGGGGGGACCAAAGGAAAATTTTCAAAAATCGCCGATTTTTTGGTCGAACTTCGGAAGGCTAAAAAAATAGGAAATACAAGTCGCACAATGGCCTAATTAGTATGGATCGAAAGCTAAACTATTGTAGATTTGAACTATGCAAAAAACCGCACGAAAAAAGACCTATTAGACGAGAAATAACACTTTTTCTAAAAGTATCGAAAATGGCCATTTTTGGCAAAGTAGCAAAGGGGGGACCAAAGGAAAATTTTCAAAAATCGCCGATTTTTTGGTCGAACTTCGGAAGGCTAAAAAAATAGGAAATACAAGTCGCACAATGGCCTAATTAGTATGGATCGAAAGCTAAACTATTGTAGATTTGAACTATGCAAAAAACCGCACGAAAAAAGACCTATTAGACGAGAAATAACACTTTTTCTAAAAGTATCGAAAATGGCCATTTTTGGCAAAGTAGCAAAGGGGGGACCAAAGGAAAATTTTCAAAAATCGCCGATTTTTTGGTCGAACTTCGGAAGGCTAAAAAAATAGGAAATACAAGTCGCACAATGGCCTAATTAGTATGGATCGAAAGCTAAACTATTGTAGATTTGAACTATGCAAAAAACCGCACGAAAAAAGACCTATTAGACGAGAAATAACACTTTTTCTAAAAGTATCGAAAATGGCCATTTTTGGCAAAGTAGCAAAGGGGGGACCAAAGGAAAATTTTCAAAAATCGCCGATTTTTTGGTCGAACTTCGGAAGGCTAAAAAAATAGGAAATACAAGTCGCACAATGGCCTAATTAGTATGGATCGAAAGCTAAACTATTGTAGATTTGAACTATGCAAAAAACCGCACGAAAAAAGACCTATTAGACGAGAAATAACACTTTTTCTAAAAGTATCGAAAATGGCCATTTTTGGCAAAGTAGCAAAGGGGGGACCAAAGGAAAATTTTCAAAAATCGCCGATTTTTTGGTCGAACTTCGGAAGGCTAAAAAAATAGGAAATACAAGTCGCACAATGGCCTAATTAGTATGGATCGAAAGCTAAACTATTGTAGATTTGAACTATGCAAAAAACCGCACGAAAAAAGACCTATTAGACGAGAAATAACACTTTTTCTAAAAGTATCGAAAATGGCCATTTTTGGCAAAGTAGCAAAGGGGGGACCAAAGGAAAATTTTCAAAAATCGCCGATTTTTTGGTCGAACTTCGGAAGGCTAAAAAAATAGGAAATACAAGTCGCACAATGGCCTAATTAGTATGGATCGAAAGCTAAACTATTGTAGATTTGAACTATGCAAAAAACCGCACGAAAAAAGACCTATTAGACGAGAAATAACACTTTTTCTAAAAGTATCGAAAATGGCCATTTTTGGCAAAGTAGCAAAGGGGGGACCAAAGGAAAATTTTCAAAAATCGCCGATTTTTTGGTCGAACTTCGGAAGGCTAAAAAAATAGGAAATACAAGTCGCACAATGGCCTAATTAGTATGGATCGAAAGCTAAACTATTGTAGATTTGAACTATGCAAAAAACCGCACGAAAAAAGACCTATTAGACGAGAAATAACACTTTTTCTAAAAGTATCGAAAATGGCCATTTTTGGCAAAGTAGCAAAGGGGGGACCAAAGGAAAATTTTCAAAAATCGCCGATTTTTTGGTCGAACTTCGGAAGGCTAAAAAAATAGGAAATACAAGTCGCACAATGGCCTAATTAGTATGGATCGAAAGCTAAACTATTGTAGATTTGAACTATGCAAAAAACCGCACGAAAAAAGACCTATTAGACGAGAAATAACACTTTTTCTAAAAGTATCGAAAATGGCCATTTTTGGCAAAGTAGCAAAGGGGGGACCAAAGGAAAATTTTCAAAAATCGCCGATTTTTTGGTCGAACTTCGGAAGGCTAAAAAAATAGGAAATACAAGTCGCACAATGGCCTAATTAGTATGGATCGAAAGCTAAACTATTGTAGATTTGAACTATGCAAAAAACCGCACGAAAAAAGACCTATTAGACGAGAAATAACACTTTTTCTAAAAGTATCGAAAATGGCCATTTTTGGCAAAGTAGCAAAGGGGGGACCAAAGGAAAATTTTCAAAAATCGCCGATTTTTTGGTCGAACTTCGGAAGGCTAAAAAAATAGGAAATACAAGTCGCACAATGGCCTAATTAGTATGGATCGAAAGCTAAACTATTGTAGATTTGAACTATGCAAAAAACCGCACGAAAAAAGACCTATTAGACGAGAAATAACACTTTTTCTAAAAGTATCGAAAATGGCCATTTTTGGCAAAGTAGCAAAGGGGGGACCAAAGGAAAATTTTCAAAAATCGCCGATTTTTTGGTCGAACTTCGGAAGGCTAAAAAAATAGGAAATACAAGTCGCACAATGGCCTAATTAGTATGGATCGAAAGCTAAACTATTGTAGATTTGAACTATGCAAAAAACCGCACGAAAAAAGACCTATTAGACGAGAAATAACACTTTTTCTAAAAGTATCGAAAATGGCCATTTTTGGCAAAGTAGCAAAGGGGGGACCAAAGGAAAATTTTCAAAAATCGCCGATTTTTTGGTCGAACTTCGGAAGGCTAAAAAAATAGGAAATACAAGTCGCACAATGGCCTAATTAGTATGGATCGAAAGCTAAACTATTGTAGATTTGAACTATGCAAAAAACCGCACGAAAAAAGACCTATTAGACGAGAAATAACACTTTTTCTAAAAGTATCGAAAATGGCCATTTTTGGCAAAGTAGCAAAGGGGGGACCAAAGGAAAATTTTCAAAAATCGCCGATTTTTTGGTCGAACTTCGGAAGGCTAAAAAAATAGGAAATACAAGTCGCACAATGGCCTAATTAGTATGGATCGAAAGCTAAACTATTGTAGATTTGAACTATGCAAAAAACCGCACGAAAAAAGACCTATTAGACGAGAAATAACACTTTTTCTAAAAGTATCGAAAATGGCCATTTTTGGCAAAGTAGCAAAGGGGGGACCAAAGGAAAATTTTCAAAAATCGCCGATTTTTTGGTCGAACTTCGGAAGGCTAAAAAAATAGGAAATACAAGTCGCACAATGGCCTAATTAGTATGGATCGAAAGCTAAACTATTGTAGATTTGAACTATGCAAAAAACCGCACGAAAAAAGACCTATTAGACGAGAAATAACACTTTTTCTAAAAGTATCGAAAATGGCCATTTTTGGCAAAGTAGCAAAGGGGGGACCAAAGGAAAATTTTCAAAAATCGCCGATTTTTTGGTCGAACTTCGGAAGGCTAAAAAAATAGGAAATACAAGTCGCACAATGGCCTAATTAGTATGGATCGAAAGCTAAACTATTGTAGATTTGAACTATGCAAAAAACCGCACGAAAAAAGACCTATTAGACGAGAAATAACACTTTTTCTAAAAGTATCGAAAATGGCCATTTTTGGCAAAGTAGCAAAGGGGGGACCAAAGGAAAATTTTCAAAAATCGCCGATTTTTTGGTCGAACTTCGGAAGGCTAAAAAAATAGGAAATACAAGTCGCACAATGGCCTAATTAGTATGGATCGAAAGCTAAACTATTGTAGATTTGAACTATGCAAAAAACCGCACGAAAAAAGACCTATTAGACGAGAAATAACACTTTTTCTAAAAGTATCGAAAATGGCCATTTTTGGCAAAGTAGCAAAGGGGGGACCAAAGGAAAATTTTCAAAAATCGCCGATTTTTTGGTCGAACTTCGGAAGGCTAAAAAAATAGGAAATACAAGTCGCACAATGGCCTAATTAGTATGGATCGAAAGCTAAACTATTGTAGATTTGAACTATGCAAAAAACCGCACGAAAAAAGACCTATTAGACGAGAAATAACACTTTTTCTAAAAGTATCGAAAATGGCCATTTTTGGCAAAGTAGCAAAGGGGGGACCAAAGGAAAATTTTCAAAAATCGCCGATTTTTTGGTCGAACTTCGGAAGGCTAAAAAAATAGGAAATACAAGTCGCACAATGGCCTAATTAGTATGGATCGAAAGCTAAACTATTGTAGATTTGAACTATGCAAAAAACCGCACGAAAAAAGACCTATTAGACGAGAAATAACACTTTTTCTAAAAGTATCGAAAATGGCCATTTTTGGCAAAGTAGCAAAGGGGGGACCAAAGGAAAATTTTCAAAAATCGCCGATTTTTTGGTCGAACTTCGGAAGGCTAAAAAAATAGGAAATACAAGTCGCACAATGGCCTAATTAGTATGGATCGAAAGCTAAACTATTGTAGATTTGAACTATGCAAAAAACCGCACGAAAAAAGACCTATTAGACGAGAAATAACACTTTTTCTAAAAGTATCGAAAATGGCCATTTTTGGCAAAGTAGCAAAGGGGGGACCAAAGGAAAATTTTCAAAAATCGCCGATTTTTTGGTCGAACTTCGGAAGGCTAAAAAAATAGGAAATACAAGTCGCACAATGGCCTAATTAGTATGGATCGAAAGCTAAACTATTGTAGATTTGAACTATGCAAAAAACCGCACGAAAAAAGACCTATTAGACGAGAAATAACACTTTTTCTAAAAGTATCGAAAATGGCCATTTTTGGCAAAGTAGCAAAGGGGGGACCAAAGGAAAATTTTCAAAAATCGCCGATTTTTTGGTCGAACTTCGGAAGGCTAAAAAAATAGGAAATACAAGTCGCACAATGGCCTAATTAGTATGGATCGAAAGCTAAACTATTGTAGATTTGAACTATGCAAAAAACCGCACGAAAAAAGACCTATTAGACGAGAAATAACACTTTTTCTAAAAGTATCGAAAATGGCCATTTTTGGCAAAGTAGCAAAGGGGGGACCAAAGGAAAATTTTCAAAAATCGCCGATTTTTTGGTCGAACTTCGGAAGGCTAAAAAAATAGGAAATACAAGTCGCACAATGGCCTAATTAGTATGGATCGAAAGCTAAACTATTGTAGATTTGAACTATGCAAAAAACCGCACGAAAAAAGACCTATTAGACGAGAAATAACACTTTTTCTAAAAGTATCGAAAATGGCCATTTTTGGCAAAGTAGCAAAGGGGGGACCAAAGGAAAATTTTCAAAAATCGCCGATTTTTTGGTCGAACTTCGGAAGGCTAAAAAAATAGGAAATACAAGTCGCACAATGGCCTAATTAGTATGGATCGAAAGCTAAACTATTGTAGATTTGAACTATGCAAAAAACCGCACGAAAAAAGACCTATTAGACGAGAAATAACACTTTTTCTAAAAGTATCGAAAATGGCCATTTTTGGCAAAGTAGCAAAGGGGGGACCAAAGGAAAATTTTCAAAAATCGCCGATTTTTTGGTCGAACTTCGGAAGGCTAAAAAAATAGGAAATACAAGTCGCACAATGGCCTAATTAGTATGGATCGAAAGCTAAACTATTGTAGATTTGAACTATGCAAAAAACCGCACGAAAAAAGACCTATTAGACGAGAAATAACACTTTTTCTAAAAGTATCGAAAATGGCCATTTTTGGCAAAGTAGCAAAGGGGGGACCAAAGGAAAATTTTCAAAAATCGCCGATTTTTTGGTCGAACTTCGGAAGGCTAAAAAAATAGGAAATACAAGTCGCACAATGGCCTAATTAGTATGGATCGAAAGCTAAACTATTGTAGATTTGAACTATGCAAAAAACCGCACGAAAAAAGACCTATTAGACGAGAAATAACACTTTTTCTAAAAGTATCGAAAATGGCCATTTTTGGCAAAGTAGCAAAGGGGGGACCAAAGGAAAATTTTCAAAAATCGCCGATTTTTTGGTCGAACTTCGGAAGGCTAAAAAAATAGGAAATACAAGTCGCACAATGGCCTAATTAGTATGGATCGAAAGCTAAACTATTGTAGATTTGAACTATGCAAAAAACCGCACGAAAAAAGACCTATTAGACGAGAAATAACACTTTTTCTAAAAGTATCGAAAATGGCCATTTTTGGCAAAGTAGCAAAGGGGGGACCAAAGGAAAATTTTCAAAAATCGCCGATTTTTTGGTCGAACTTCGGAAGGCTAAAAAAATAGGAAATACAAGTCGCACAATGGCCTAATTAGTATGGATCGAAAGCTAAACTATTGTAGATTTGAACTATGCAAAAAACCGCACGAAAAAAGACCTATTAGACGAGAAATAACACTTTTTCTAAAAGTATCGAAAATGGCCATTTTTGGCAAAGTAGCAAAGGGGGGACCAAAGGAAAATTTTCAAAAATCGCCGATTTTTTGGTCGAACTTCGGAAGGCTAAAAAAATAGGAAATACAAGTCGCACAATGGCCTAATTAGTATGGATCGAAAGCTAAACTATTGTAGATTTGAACTATGCAAAAAACCGCACGAAAAAAGACCTATTAGACGAGAAATAACACTTTTTCTAAAAGTATCGAAAATGGCCATTTTTGGCAAAGTAGCAAAGGGGGGACCAAAGGAAAATTTTCAAAAATCGCCGATTTTTTGGTCGAACTTCGGAAGGCTAAAAAAATAGGAAATACAAGTCGCACAATGGCCTAATTAGTATGGATCGAAAGCTAAACTATTGTAGATTTGAACTATGCAAAAAACCGCACGAAAAAAGACCTATTAGACGAGAAATAACACTTTTTCTAAAAGTATCGAAAATGGCCATTTTTGGCAAAGTAGCAAAGGGGGGACCAAAGGAAAATTTTCAAAAATCGCCGATTTTTTGGTCGAACTTCGGAAGGCTAAAAAAATAGGAAATACAAGTCGCACAATGGCCTAATTAGTATGGATCGAAAGCTAAACTATTGTAGATTTGAACTATGCAAAAAACCGCACGAAAAAAGACCTATTAGACGAGAAATAACACTTTTTCTAAAAGTATCGAAAATGGCCATTTTTGGCAAAGTAGCAAAGGGGGGACCAAAGGAAAATTTTCAAAAATCGCCGATTTTTTGGTCGAACTTCGGAAGGCTAAAAAAATAGGAAATACAAGTCGCACAATGGCCTAATTAGTATGGATCGAAAGCTAAACTATTGTAGATTTGAACTATGCAAAAAACCGCACGAAAAAAGACCTATTAGACGAGAAATAACACTTTTTCTAAAAGTATCGAAAATGGCCATTTTTGGCAAAGTAGCAAAGGGGGGACCAAAGGAAAATTTTCAAAAATCGCCGATTTTTTGGTCGAACTTCGGAAGGCTAAAAAAATAGGAAATACAAGTCGCACAATGGCCTAATTAGTATGGATCGAAAGCTAAACTATTGTAGATTTGAACTATGCAAAAAACCGCACGAAAAAAGACCTATTAGACGAGAAATAACACTTTTTCTAAAAGTATCGAAAATGGCCATTTTTGGCAAAGTAGCAAAGGGGGGACCAAAGGAAAATTTTCAAAAATCGCCGATTTTTTGGTCGAACTTCGGAAGGCTAAAAAAATAGGAAATACAAGTCGCACAATGGCCTAATTAGTATGGATCGAAAGCTAAACTATTGTAGATTTGAACTATGCAAAAAACCGCACGAAAAAAGACCTATTAGACGAGAAATAACACTTTTTCTAAAAGTATCGAAAATGGCCATTTTTGGCAAAGTAGCAAAGGGGGGACCAAAGGAAAATTTTCAAAAATCGCCGATTTTTTGGTCGAACTTCGGAAGGCTAAAAAAATAGGAAATACAAGTCGCACAATGGCCTAATTAGTATGGATCGAAAGCTAAACTATTGTAGATTTGAACTATGCAAAAAACCGCACGAAAAAAGACCTATTAGACGAGAAATAACACTTTTTCTAAAAGTATCGAAAATGGCCATTTTTGGCAAAGTAGCAAAGGGGGGACCAAAGGAAAATTTTCAAAAATCGCCGATTTTTTGGTCGAACTTCGGAAGGCTAAAAAAATAGGAAATACAAGTCGCACAATGGCCTAATTAGTATGGATCGAAAGCTAAACTATTGTAGATTTGAACTATGCAAAAAACCGCACGAAAAAAGACCTATTAGACGAGAAATAACACTTTTTCTAAAAGTATCGAAAATGGCCATTTTTGGCAAAGTAGCAAAGGGGGGACCAAAGGAAAATTTTCAAAAATCGCCGATTTTTTGGTCGAACTTCGGAAGGCTAAAAAAATAGGAAATACAAGTCGCACAATGGCCTAATTAGTATGGATCGAAAGCTAAACTATTGTAGATTTGAACTATGCAAAAAACCGCACGAAAAAAGACCTATTAGACGAGAAATAACACTTTTTCTAAAAGTATCGAAAATGGCCATTTTTGGCAAAGTAGCAAAGGGGGGACCAAAGGAAAATTTTCAAAAATCGCCGATTTTTTGGTCGAACTTCGGAAGGCTAAAAAAATAGGAAATACAAGTCGCACAATGGCCTAATTAGTATGGATCGAAAGCTAAACTATTGTAGATTTGAACTATGCAAAAAACCGCACGAAAAAAGACCTATTAGACGAGAAATAACACTTTTTCTAAAAGTATCGAAAATGGCCATTTTTGGCAAAGTAGCAAAGGGGGGACCAAAGGAAAATTTTCAAAAATCGCCGATTTTTTGGTCGAACTTCGGAAGGCTAAAAAAATAGGAAATACAAGTCGCACAATGGCCTAATTAGTATGGATCGAAAGCTAAACTATTGTAGATTTGAACTATGCAAAAAACCGCACGAAAAAAGACCTATTAGACGAGAAATAACACTTTTTCTAAAAGTATCGAAAATGGCCATTTTTGGCAAAGTAGCAAAGGGGGGACCAAAGGAAAATTTTCAAAAATCGCCGATTTTTTGGTCGAACTTCGGAAGGCTAAAAAAATAGGAAATACAAGTCGCACAATGGCCTAATTAGTATGGATCGAAAGCTAAACTATTGTAGATTTGAACTATGCAAAAAACCGCACGAAAAAAGACCTATTAGACGAGAAATAACACTTTTTCTAAAAGTATCGAAAATGGCCATTTTTGGCAAAGTAGCAAAGGGGGGACCAAAGGAAAATTTTCAAAAATCGCCGATTTTTTGGTCGAACTTCGGAAGGCTAAAAAAATAGGAAATACAAGTCGCACAATGGCCTAATTAGTATGGATCGAAAGCTAAACTATTGTAGATTTGAACTATGCAAAAAACCGCACGAAAAAAGACCTATTAGACGAGAAATAACACTTTTTCTAAAAGTATCGAAAATGGCCATTTTTGGCAAAGTAGCAAAGGGGGGACCAAAGGAAAATTTTCAAAAATCGCCGATTTTTTGGTCGAACTTCGGAAGGCTAAAAAAATAGGAAATACAAGTCGCACAATGGCCTAATTAGTATGGATCGAAAGCTAAACTATTGTAGATTTGAACTATGCAAAAAACCGCACGAAAAAAGACCTATTAGACGAGAAATAACACTTTTTCTAAAAGTATCGAAAATGGCCATTTTTGGCAAAGTAGCAAAGGGGGGACCAAAGGAAAATTTTCAAAAATCGCCGATTTTTTGGTCGAACTTCGGAAGGCTAAAAAAATAGGAAATACAAGTCGCACAATGGCCTAATTAGTATGGATCGAAAGCTAAACTATTGTAGATTTGAACTATGCAAAAAACCGCACGAAAAAAGACCTATTAGACGAGAAATAACACTTTTTCTAAAAGTATCGAAAATGGCCATTTTTGGCAAAGTAGCAAAGGGGGGACCAAAGGAAAATTTTCAAAAATCGCCGATTTTTTGGTCGAACTTCGGAAGGCTAAAAAAATAGGAAATACAAGTCGCACAATGGCCTAATTAGTATGGATCGAAAGCTAAACTATTGTAGATTTGAACTATGCAAAAAACCGCACGAAAAAAGACCTATTAGACGAGAAATAACACTTTTTCTAAAAGTATCGAAAATGGCCATTTTTGGCAAAGTAGCAAAGGGGGGACCAAAGGAAAATTTTCAAAAATCGCCGATTTTTTGGTCGAACTTCGGAAGGCTAAAAAAATAGGAAATACAAGTCGCACAATGGCCTAATTAGTATGGATCGAAAGCTAAACTATTGTAGATTTGAACTATGCAAAAAACCGCACGAAAAAAGACCTATTAGACGAGAAATAACACTTTTTCTAAAAGTATCGAAAATGGCCATTTTTGGCAAAGTAGCAAAGGGGGGACCAAAGGAAAATTTTCAAAAATCGCCGATTTTTTGGTCGAACTTCGGAAGGCTAAAAAAATAGGAAATACAAGTCGCACAATGGCCTAATTAGTATGGATCGAAAGCTAAACTATTGTAGATTTGAACTATGCAAAAAACCGCACGAAAAAAGACCTATTAGACGAGAAATAACACTTTTTCTAAAAGTATCGAAAATGGCCATTTTTGGCAAAGTAGCAAAGGGGGGACCAAAGGAAAATTTTCAAAAATCGCCGATTTTTTGGTCGAACTTCGGAAGGCTAAAAAAATAGGAAATACAAGTCGCACAATGGCCTAATTAGTATGGATCGAAAGCTAAACTATTGTAGATTTGAACTATGCAAAAAACCGCACGAAAAAAGACCTATTAGACGAGAAATAACACTTTTTCTAAAAGTATCGAAAATGGCCATTTTTGGCAAAGTAGCAAAGGGGGGACCAAAGGAAAATTTTCAAAAATCGCCGATTTTTTGGTCGAACTTCGGAAGGCTAAAAAAATAGGAAATACAAGTCGCACAATGGCCTAATTAGTATGGATCGAAAGCTAAACTATTGTAGATTTGAACTATGCAAAAAACCGCACGAAAAAAGACCTATTAGACGAGAAATAACACTTTTTCTAAAAGTATCGAAAATGGCCATTTTTGGCAAAGTAGCAAAGGGGGGACCAAAGGAAAATTTTCAAAAATCGCCGATTTTTTGGTCGAACTTCGGAAGGCTAAAAAAATAGGAAATACAAGTCGCACAATGGCCTAATTAGTATGGATCGAAAGCTAAACTATTGTAGATTTGAACTATGCAAAAAACCGCACGAAAAAAGACCTATTAGACGAGAAATAACACTTTTTCTAAAAGTATCGAAAATGGCCATTTTTGGCAAAGTAGCAAAGGGGGGACCAAAGGAAAATTTTCAAAAATCGCCGATTTTTTGGTCGAACTTCGGAAGGCTAAAAAAATAGGAAATACAAGTCGCACAATGGCCTAATTAGTATGGATCGAAAGCTAAACTATTGTAGATTTGAACTATGCAAAAAACCGCACGAAAAAAGACCTATTAGACGAGAAATAACACTTTTTCTAAAAGTATCGAAAATGGCCATTTTTGGCAAAGTAGCAAAGGGGGGACCAAAGGAAAATTTTCAAAAATCGCCGATTTTTTGGTCGAACTTCGGAAGGCTAAAAAAATAGGAAATACAAGTCGCACAATGGCCTAATTAGTATGGATCGAAAGCTAAACTATTGTAGATTTGAACTATGCAAAAAACCGCATGAAAAAAGACCTATTAGACGAGAAATAACACTTTTTCTAAAAGTATCGAAAATGGCCATTTTTGGCAAAGTAGCAAAGGGGGGACCAAAGGAAAATTTTCAAAAATCGCCGATTTTTTGGTCGAACTTCGGAAGGCTAAAAAAATAGGAAATACAAGTCGCACAATGGCCTAATTAGTATGGATCGAAAGCTAAACTATTGTAGATTTGAACTATGCAAAAAACCGCATGAAAAAAGACCTATTAGACGAGAAATAACACTTTTTCTAAAAGTATCGAAAATGGCCATTTTTGGCAAAGTAGCAAAGGGGGGACCAAAGGAAAATTTTCAAAAATCGCCGATTTTTTGGTCGAACTTCGGAAGGCTAAAAAAATAGGAAATACAAGTCGCACAATGGCCTAATTAGTATGGATCGAAAGCTAAACTATTGTAGATTTGAACTATGCAAAAAACCGCATGAAAAAAGACCTATTAGACGAGAAATAACACTTTTTCTAAAAGTATCGAAAATGGCCATTTTTGGCAAAGTAGCAAAGGGGGGACCAAAGGAAAATTTTCAAAAATCGCCGATTTTTTGGTCGAACTTCGGAAGGCTAAAAAAATAGGAAATACAAGTCGCACAATGGCCTAATTAGTATGGATCGAAAGCTAAACTATTGTAGATTTGAACTATGCAAAAAACCGCATGAAAAAAGACCTATTAGACGAGAAATAACACTTTTTCTAAAAGTATCGAAAATGGCCATTTTTGGCAAAGTAGCAAAGGGGGGACCAAAGGAAAATTTTCAAAAATCGCCGATTTTTTGGTCGAACTTCGGAAGGCTAAAAAAATAGGAAATACAAGTCGCACAATGGCCTAATTAGTATGGATCGAAAGCTAAACTATTGTAGATTTGAACTATGCAAAAAACCGCATGAAAAAAGACCTATTAGACGAGAAATAACACTTTTTCTAAAAGTATCGAAAATGGCCATTTTTGGCAAAGTAGCAAAGGGGGGACCAAAGGAAAATTTTCAAAAATCGCCGATTTTTTGGTCGAACTTCGGAAGGCTAAAAAAATAGGAAATACAAGTCGCACAATGGCCTAATTAGTATGGATCGAAAGCTAAACTATTGTAGATTTGAACTATGCAAAAAACCGCATGAAAAAAGACCTATTAGACGAGAAATAACACTTTTTCTAAAAGTATCGAAAATGGCCATTTTTGGCAAAGTAGCAAAGGGGGGACCAAAGGAAAATTTTCAAAAATCGCCGATTTTTTGGTCGAACTTCGGAAGGCTAAAAAAATAGGAAATACAAGTCGCACAATGGCCTAATTAGTATGGATCGAAAGCTAAACTATTGTAGATTTGAACTATGCAAAAAACCGCATGAAAAAAGACCTATTAGACGAGAAATAACACTTTTTCTAAAAGTATCGAAAATGGCCATTTTTGGCAAAGTAGCAAAGGGGGGACCAAAGGAAAATTTTCAAAAATCGCCGATTTTTTGGTCGAACTTCGGAAGGCTAAAAAAATAGGAAATACAAGTCGCACAATGGCCTAATTAGTATGGATCGAAAGCTAAACTATTGTAGATTTGAACTATGCAAAAAACCGCATGAAAAAAGACCTATTAGACGAGAAATAACACTTTTTCTAAAAGTATCGAAAATGGCCATTTTTGGCAAAGTAGCAAAGGGGGGACCAAAGGAAAATTTTCAAAAATCGCCGATTTTTTGGTCGAACTTCGGAAGGCTAAAAAAATAGGAAATACAAGTCGCACAATGGCCTAATTAGTATGGATCGAAAGCTAAACTATTGTAGATTTGAACTATGCAAAAAACCGCATGAAAAAAGACCTATTAGACGAGAAATAACACTTTTTCTAAAAGTATCGAAAATGGCCATTTTTGGCAAAGTAGCAAAGGGGGGACCAAAGGAAAATTTTCAAAAATCGCCGATTTTTTGGTCGAACTTCGGAAGGCTAAAAAAATAGGAAATACAAGTCGCACAATGGCCTAATTAGTATGGATCGAAAGCTAAACTATTGTAGATTTGAACTATGCAAAAAACCGCATGAAAAAAGACCTATTAGACGAGAAATAACACTTTTTCTAAAAGTATCGAAAATGGCCATTTTTGGCAAAGTAGCAAAGGGGGGACCAAAGGAAAATTTTCAAAAATCGCCGATTTTTTGGTCGAACTTCGGAAGGCTAAAAAAATAGGAAATACAAGTCGCACAATGGCCTAATTAGTATGGATCGAAAGCTAAACTATTGTAGATTTGAACTATGCAAAAAACCGCATGAAAAAAGACCTATTAGACGAGAAATAACACTTTTTCTAAAAGTATCGAAAATGGCCATTTTTGGCAAAGTAGCAAAGGGGGGACCAAAGGAAAATTTTCAAAAATCGCCGATTTTTTGGTCGAACTTCGGAAGGCTAAAAAAATAGGAAATACAAGTCGCACAATGGCCTAATTAGTATGGATCGAAAGCTAAACTATTGTAGATTTGAACTATGCAAAAAACCGCATGAAAAAAGACCTATTAGACGAGAAATAACACTTTTTCTAAAAGTATCGAAAATGGCCATTTTTGGCAAAGTAGCAAAGGGGGGACCAAAGGAAAATTTTCAAAAATCGCCGATTTTTTGGTCGAACTTCGGAAGGCTAAAAAAATAGGAAATACAAGTCGCACAATGGCCTAATTAGTATGGATCGAAAGCTAAACTATTGTAGATTTGAACTATGCAAAAAACCGCATGAAAAAAGACCTATTAGACGAGAAATAACACTTTTTCTAAAAGTATCGAAAATGGCCATTTTTGGCAAAGTAGCAAAGGGGGGACCAAAGGAAAATTTTCAAAAATCGCCGATTTTTTGGTCGAACTTCGGAAGGCTAAAAAAATAGGAAATACAAGTCGCACAATGGCCTAATTAGTATGGATCGAAAGCTAAACTATTGTAGATTTGAACTATGCAAAAAACCGCATGAAAAAAGACCTATTAGACGAGAAATAACACTTTTTCTAAAAGTATCGAAAATGGCCATTTTTGGCAAAGTAGCAAAGGGGGGACCAAAGGAAAATTTTCAAAAATCGCCGATTTTTTGGTCGAACTTCGGAAGGCTAAAAAAATAGGAAATACAAGTCGCACAATGGCCTAATTAGTATGGATCGAAAGCTAAACTATTGTAGATTTGAACTATGCAAAAAACCGCACGAAAAAAGACCTATTAGACGAGAAATAACACTTTTTCTAAAAGTATCGAAAATGGCCATTTTTGGCAAAGTAGCAAAGGGGGGACCAAAGGAAAATTTTCAAAAATCGCCGATTTTTTGGTCGAACTTCGGAAGGCTAAAAAAATAGGAAATACAAGTCGCACAATGGCCTAATTAGTATGGATCGAAAGCTAAACTATTGTAGATTCGAACTATGCAAAAAACCGCATGAAAAAAGACCTATTAGACGAGAAATAACACTTTTTCTAAAAGTATCGAAAATGGCCATTTTTGGCAAAGTAGCAAAGGGGGGACCAAAGGAAAATTTTCAAAAATCACCGATTTTTTGGTCGAACTTCGGAAGGCTAAAAAAATAGGAAATACAAGTCGCACAATGGCCTAATTAGTATGGATCGAAAGCTAAACTATTGTAGATTTGAACTATGCAAAAAACCGCATGAAAAAAGACCTATTAGACGAGAAATAACACTTTTTCTAAAAGTATCGAAAATGGCCATTTTTGGCAAAGTAGCAAAGGGGGGACCAAAGGAAAATTTTCAAAAATCGCCGATTTTTTGGTCGAGCTTCGGAAGGCTAAAAAAATAGGAAATACAAGTCGCACAATGGCCTAATTAGTATGGATCGAAAGCTAAACTATTGTAGATTCGAACTATGCAAAAAACCGCATGAAAAAAGACCTATTAGACGAGAAATAACACTTTTTCTAAAAGTATCGAAAATGGCCATTTTTGGCAAAGTAGCAAAGGGGGGACCAAAGGAAAATTTTCAAAAATCGCCGATTTTTTGGTCGAACTTCGGAAGGCTAAAAAAATAGGAAATACAAGTCGCACAATGGCCTAATTAGTATGGATCGAAAGCTAAACTATTGTAGATTCGAACTATGCAAAAAACCGCATGAAAAAAGACCTTTTAGACGAGAAATAACACTTTTTCTAAAAGTATCGAAAATGGCCATTTTTGGCAAAGTAGCAAAGGGGGGACCAAAGGAAAATTTTCAAAAATCGCCGATTTTTTGGTCGAACTTCGGAAGGCTAAAAAAATAGGAAATACAAGTCGCACAATGGCCTAATTAGTATGGATCGAAAGCTAAACTATTGTAGATTCGAACTATGCAAAAAACCGCATGAAAAAAGACCTATTAGACGAGAAATAACACTTTTTCTAAAAGTATCGAAAATGGCCATTTTTGGCAAAGTAGCAAAGGGGGGACCAAAGGAAAATTTTCAAAAATCGCCGATTTTTTGGTCGAACTTCGGAAGGCTAAAAAAATAGGAAATACAAGTCGCACAATGGCCTAATTAGTATGGATCGAAAGCTAAACTATTGTAGATTCGAACTATGCAAAAAACCGCATGAAAAAAGACCTATTAGACGAGAAATAACACTTTTTCTAAAAGTATCGAAAATGGCCATTTTTGGCAAAGTAGCAAAGGGGGGACCAAAGGAAAATTTTCAAAAATCGCCGATTTTTTGGTCGAACTTCGGAAGGCTAAAAAAATAGGAAATACAAGTCGCACAATGGCCTAATTAGTATGGATCGAAAGCTAAACTATTGTAGATTTGAACTATGCAAAAAACCGCATGAAAAAAGACCTATTAGACGAGAAATAACACTTTTTCTAAAAGTATCGAAAATGGCCATTTTTGGCAAAGTAGCAAAGGGGGGACCAAAGGAAAATTTTCAAAAATCGCCGATTTTTTGGTCGAACTTCGGAAGGCTAAAAAAATAGGAAATACAAGTCGCACAATGGCCTAATTAGTATGGATCGAAAGCTAAACTATTGTAGATTTGAACTATGCAAAAAACCGCACGAAAAAAGACCTATTAGACGAGAAATAACACTTTTTCTAAAAGTATCGAAAATGGCCATTTTTGGCAAAGTAGCAAAGGGGGGACCAAAGGAAAATTTTCAAAAATCGCCGATTTTTTGGTCGAACTTCGGAAGGCTAAAAAAATAGGAAATACAAGTCGCACAATGGCCTAATTAGTATGGATCGAAAGCTAAACTATTGTAGATTCGAACTATGAAAAAAACCGCATGAAAAAAGACCTATTAGACGAGAAATAACACTTTTTCTAAAAGTATCGAAAATGGCCATTTTTGGCAAAGTAGCAAAGGGGGGACCAAAGGAAAATTTTCAAAAATCACCGATTTTTTGGTCGAACTTCGGAAGGCTAAAAAAATAGGAAATACAAGTCGCACAATGGCCTAATTAGTATGGATCGAAAGCTAAACTATTGTAGATTCGAACTATGCAAAAAACCGCATGAAAAAAGACCTATTAGACGAGAAATAACACTTTTTCTAAAAGTATCGAAAATGGCCATTTTTGGCAAAGTAGCAAAGGGCGGACCAAAGGAAAATTTTCAAAAATCGCCGATTTTTTGGTCGAGCTTCGGAAGGCTAAAAAAATAGGAAATACAAGTCGCACAATGGCCTAATTAGTATGGATCGAAAGCTAAACTATTGTAGATTCGAACTATGCAAAAAACCGCATGAAAAAAGACCTATTAGACGAGAAATAACACTTTTTCTAAAAGTATCGAAAATGGCCATTTTTGGCAAAGTAGCAAAGGGGGGACCAAAGAAAAATTTTCAAAAATCGCCGATTTTTTGGTCGAACTTCGGAAGGCTAAAAAAATAGGAAATACAACTTGTACAATGGCCTAATTAGTATGGATCGAAAGCAAAACTATTGTAGATTTGAATTATGCAAATAACCGCATGAAAAAAGACCTATTAGACGAGAAATAACACTTTTTCTAAAGGTATCGAAAATGGCCATTTTTGGCAAACTAGCAAAGGGGGGAGCAAAGAAAAATTGTAAAAAATCGCCGATTTTTTGGTCAAAATTCGGAAGGCTAAAAAAATAGGAAATACAAGTCGTACAATGGCCTAATTAGTATGGATCGAAAGCTAAACTATTGTAGATTCGAACTATGAAAAAAACCGCATGAAAAAAGACCTATTAGACGAGAAATAACACTTTTTCTAAAAGTATCGAAAATGGCCATTTTTGGCAAAGTAGCAAAGGGGGGACCAAAGGAAAATTTTCAAAAATCCCCGATTTTTTGGTCGAACTTCGGAAGGCTAAAAAAATAGGAAATACAAGTCGCACAATGGCCTAATTAGTATGGATCGAAAGCTAAACTATTGTAGATTCGAACTATGCAAAAAACCGCATGAAAAAAGACCTATTAGACGAGAAATAACACTTTTTCTAAAAGTATCGAAAATGGCCATTTTTGGCAAAGTAGCAAAGGGCGGACCAAAGGAAAATTTTCAAAAATCGCCGATTTTTTGGTCGAGCTTCGGAAGGCTAAAAAAATAGGAAATACAAGTCGCACAATGGCCTAATTAGTATGGATCGAAAGCTAAACTATTGTAGATTCGAACTATGCAAAAAACCGCATGAAAAAAGACCTATTAGACGAGAAATAACACTTTTTCTAAAAGTATCGAAAATGGCCATTTTTGGCAAAGTAGCAAAGGGGGGACCAAAGAAAAATTTTCAAAAATCGCCGATTTTTTGGTCGAACTTCGGAAGGCTAAAAAAATAGGAAATACAACTTGTACAATGGCCTAATTAGTATGGATCGAAAGCAAAACTATTGTAGATTTGAATTATGCAAATAACCGCATGAAAAAAGACCTATTAGACGAGAAATAACACTTTTTCTAAAGGTATCGAAAATGGCCATTTTTGGCAAACTAGCAAAGGGGGGAGCAAAGAAAAATTGTAAAAAATCGCCGATTTTTTGGTCAAAATTCGGAAGGCTAAAAAAATAGGAAATACAAGTCGTACAATGGCCTAATTAGTATGGATCGAAAGCTAAACTATTGTAGATTTGAACTATGCAAAAAACCGCATGAAAAAAGACCTATTAGACGAGAAATAACACTTTTTCTAAAGGTATCCAAAATGGCCATTTTTGGCAAAGTAGCAAAGGGGGGACCAAAGGAAAATTTTCAAAAATCGCCGATTTTTTGGTCGAACTTCGGAAGGCTAAAAAAATAGGAAATACAAGTTGTACAATGGCCTAATTAGTATGGATCGAAAGCAAAACTATTGTAGATTTGAACTATGCAAAAAACCGCATGAAAAAAGACCTATTAGACGAGAAATAACACTTTTTCTAAAGATATCGAAAATGCCCATTTTTGGCAAAGTAGCAAAGGGGGGACCAAAGAAAAATTTTCAAAAATCGCCGATTTTTTGGTCGAACTTCGGAAGGCTAAAAAAATAGGAAATACAAGTCGTACAATGGCCTAATTAGTATGGATCGAAAGCTAAACTATTGTAGATTTGAACTATGCAAAAAACCGCATGAAAAAAGACCTATTAGACGAGAAATAAAACTTTTTCTAAAAGTATCAAAAATGGCCATTTTTGGCAAACTAGCAAAGGGGGTACCAAAGGAAAATTTTCAAAAATCACCGAGTTTTTGGTCGAACTTCGGAAGGCTAAAAAAATAGGAAATACAAGTCGTACAATGGCCTAATTAGTATGGATCGAAAGCTAAACTATTGTAGATTTGAACTATGCAAAAAACTGCATGAAAAAAAGACCTATTAGACGAGAAATAACACTTTTTCTAAAAGTATCGAAAATGGCCATTTTTGGCAAAGTAGCAAAGGGGGGACCAAAGGAAAATTTTCAAAAATCGCCGATTTTTTGGTCGAACTTCGGAAGTTTAAAAATTTAGGAAATACAAGTCGTACAATGGCCTAATTAGTATGGATCGAAAGCTAAACTATTGTAGATTTGAACTATGCAAAAAACCGCATGAAAAAAGACCTATTAGACGAGAAATAACACTTTTTCTAAAAGTATCGAAAATGGCCATTTTTGGCAAAGTAGCACAGGGGGGACCAAAAGGAAAATTTTCAAAAATCGCCGATTTTTTGGTCGAACTTCGGAAGGCTAAAAAAATAGGAAATACAAGTCGTACAATGGCCTAATTAGTATGGATCGAAAGCTAAACTATTGTAGATTTGAACTATGCAAAAAACTGCATGAAAAAGGACCTATTAGACGAGAAATAACACTATTTCTAAAAGTATCGAAAATGGCCATTTTTGGCAAAGTAGCAAAGGGGGGACCAAAGGAAAATTTTCAAAAATCGCCGATTTTTCTGTCGAACTTCGGAAGGCTAAAAAAATAGGAAATACAAGTCGTACAATAGCCTAATTAGTATGTATCGAAAGGTAAACTATTGTAGATTTGAACTATGCGAAAAACCGCATGAAAAAAGACCTATTAGACGAGAAATAACACTTTTTCTAAAAGTATCAAAAATGGCCATTTTTCGCGAAGTAGCAAGTGGGGGACGAAAGGAAAATTTTAAAAAATGGCCGATTTTTTGGTCGAAATTCGGAAGGCTAAAAAAATAGGAAATACAAGTCCTACAATAGTCTAATTAGTATGGATCGAAAGCTTAACTTTCGCAAAGTAGCAAAGGGGGGACCAAAGGAAAATTTTCAAAAATCGCCGATTTTTTGGTCGAACTTCGGAAGGCTAGAAAAATAGGAAATACAAGTTGTACAATGGTCAAATGAACAAGAAATAGTAAAACTTTGATTTAACATCTCAGTTATATATATGTTATTCCGAAGTTTTTACTTGAAAATGGGCTCACGTGAAGTTACGTCGAAACGTCGTGAAAACGTTTTAAACCGTTTTTTTCTTTAAGTTTCAGAGTTTTGTCTTCCATGTATGTTAATGACTCTAGCCTTGAACTTTGTCGTCCTATGTTTACGTGAAGAAATGTAAGAGGGACATATCAGTAACATTTATTCCCTGTATTTTTGTAAATTTAAGTTATTGTTTTACTATTTCAGTTATATATTTCCAGTTGTTACTCCGAATTTTTTACTTGATAACGACATAAAGTTACGTCGAAACATCGTGAGAACTTTTCAAACAGTCTTTTTAAAAAAGTTTTACACTTTTGTGTTTCATGTATGTTAATAACATTCCAGCAATGAACTTTGCCGTCCTATATGTTTATTAAATTACTTGAAAAAACGTAAGAGAGACAGATCAGTACCATTTATTTCTTATATTTTTGGCTGAGGAGTAAGATAAGGGGACCCTTAAAAAAACGATTTTTAATCGTCGGCGCGCATCAACTTGGTTGTATATGTGACACCGTTCACTAGTTAAGGTAATTCCCTTGAAAATGACTTACTGTACAGATTTCTCTCAAACTTGGCACTCTGGATACTCATGCACAGGTCACCGTGCTGGTTTTTTGGCTGCATGCCCTTTAAGTTAAGTGTTTTTTACCGAATTACGGAAGAAGCGTTCGAAACTTGATCAACCGGAAAAATTGTTGTTATATAGCAAAAGCTGCTGAACATTACTGAAAACTTCCTCCTACTTGTTTGTCCAGGCCAAAATCTTTCAGTAAAGTGATTTCAAATCGCTTGATCTTGCAAAAATTGTAAGCAAATTGGACCGCTACATCATCACCTCACATTCAGTGTCTGGCTCCAAATGCAGTTTGCACGTCATTTACATATAAATACTACAGCTTCTACCATCTAACTTTTTTTCTCCTTAAAATATGTTTTTCGTGTACCTATTACGAGTACATGTAAATAACACCATTAAAAGGAGGGGGTCACCAAGCTCGTTCAGGAGAAAATAGCCATTCCTTGACAGATTAAGCTTGGCGCCTGTGAAAATCCGCCATTTTTATCAAAGTGCGCGCGCCCATGACGCAAGAAGTTATGAGCAGTAGGGTTGCGCAATGCAAAACTAGGGAATCACCTTAAATCTGAAGGACACATGTGGGACATGTCCCAATATCGAAACTTTCATTCTCCTAACTAGTGCCATAGATTTCTTTTGTTGGGTAGTCATGAAAATTTGGTGTTATATCAACATCACGCCTCCTAAGCTGATACTTATTTTCATTCTTAATACTTGTGTGACCGACATTTTATTGAAATTGTGAGAAGAATTTGCATGGTGGTCAGTCCTGGGAATCAAAAAGTTAATATCCAAGAACTCGCAATTGACATCTAGACAAAACTGATAAATGTGCAAATAGTTCAAAATTACCTCATCGGCAGCGAAAGCGTTGTTTAAGAGCAGGAGCGATAAAATTTTTCCTGGAAAACTGGGAAAGAACCCAGTCAGCAAGTCAACTTTATCAACCTGACACTTCCGTTTTTGCTCCTATCCACGTTCTTTTCATTGTTAACAGTTTGTTATGGAATCAAAGTTTATTATGCATGCTTCCACATCTTTTAAATTCAGAATCTTTCTTAAATCGTTTGGACACTTGAGCATTGTAGTTAATGATGGTTTTTAATATCGTATAAGAATTAATGGGATGATATTTTTATTCACTTTATTTTTTGTAGGCTTATCATTAATTTAAACTTATTTCGTTTTATTTAGTTAGACGTCTTGCGTGATGGCATCCCTTTGCAGGACTAGCAATTTTTGAGTAAAGGTTGAAGATGTGAGACACATCGAAACACAGGGGCACCGAACGAATCTGTTCCTCACATTATCTGTTCCCCAGAGGAATCTTGCTGGCTGGGAAAAATACAGGTGTTTCGATGAGCTGGCTGGGAAATTTTGTTATTGATAGAGGTTTTGCCTTTGGAATTACTGACTTTTTCTAGCATTTCAACCCGAGCTGGCTGTAGAAACTCTGAAGACTGAGGACGACTAAAAAAAAAAGAAAAAGGAACCCCTTCCCTCTCCCAGAGAGTAGTCACAAACATACGACGGCTGGTCAGAGTGACTGCGCTTGCGGAAAAAATCTGTTTTGTCCCAGTTTTGTCGCTTTTGTTCGGTCGTTTTGGATCGAGGGATTTGAAATCGCGCGGAATTCCTGGCTGAGAAATAAATTTGATCAGCTGGCTGGGAAACCAACCAATTTTATCTAGCTGGCTGGGAAATTTCTTATGTGTCTTGCTGGGAAAAAGGAACAGATAATGTTTTCCCAGCAACACTGAAAAACACCTGAAAATGCCTTAACAACATTTATTTTCATTAACTGGGGTATAATGATACATTTTACAACAAATTGGTCGTTGGGTGCCCCTGGAAACAAGCCTTGCAAACAAACGAGTTTTGTGATGTTTTTTAAAACTGCGATATTTTGAACTATGGCTGAAATTAGAGTGAACAAGAACGATAATCGACGTTGTGAGCCAGTTAAGGTGATTCCCTAAACTTCGCTCACTGTTGTAAAATGTCAAAGAGATGATAAAAATGTAATAAAAAGGAGAGGGGGGGGGGGGCGAAGGGGGTCACCGTGTTGTTTCCATGATGCGCGCTGACGAAAACGGCGATGTGTGGCAATTTGACAATTGCCGCACATTCTCAAAGCTGAGCCTGGTACTATTCTATGGTCAATTCACATAAGGACGTAAAAAAATCTATTTTAATGAGAACTTAACACTCCAAAATAAGTTTAACTCGAGTCTGGGCTGTTTGACTCGTAATGGCTCCTTCCGTACAATATTATGAAATTGGCAAAAAACTGGCCGTAGATTTTTGCTTGGTTTTTATAATTACTACTGCATGAAGACATCGTTCTCAGCAAATATATGAAATAAAAAAATGGGGGTCACCGTACTCCTTCAGGAGAAAATAGAAAAAAGAAAACTGACGCGTAAAGTCCATTTGCTCAAACATCCACTTTTTCAAAGCAAGGCTAACAAAGTACTACTACTAATAATAATAATAATAATAATAATAATAATAATAATAATAATAATAATAATAATATCGCTTTGATGATCCATACGATGTTTTTGAAA
>NC_090880.1:22870148-22882648 GCF_036669935.1 Montipora foliosa
TCTAGGCCATTAAGGTACTATAAAATCTAGTGAAAGAACATTTTATGCAAAGCTCTTGATAGTCTTGGCGCTGCCTCTTGTGGTGTCTTCGCCCCCTGCCCCTTCATCTCCTGTCATAATTTTTCATTTCAATACCCTAAAAGGTACCCCTAAAGCTCCCGCTGTGGACCGTTTCAGGCTGAACACCCTAAGAGGTACCAAAACCGCTTTTTTAACCCCTAAAAGGTATGACAAGCACCCCCGTCCTTTTTATATGGGAGTCCCCCCCTCCCATGGGGGTCTTTGCCTCATGAATGGGAACATGTTTTAACAACACCATCATAAAAATGAATGGTTTAATGCACACAGTGCTTTTTTGTTTATTCCATAATTATGAGTATCTGTCGTATTAACATTTTGCGTTCCTGGTACAATACACCTTCAAAATAAGTTAAAATTAAGATACTTTGAAACTCACCTAAAGTTTGAAGATTTACTCCAGTGCAAATACTTTTGGCCAAAGCCATGATTTCTGAAGGATTTCCCCTGATCACGGTAGGTTTATAAGAAATTGTTAGATCCCTTGCAGTTTTTGTTCTCAGATTAGTGGCACCTGCACCCACAGGGTCTAACACCCAGACCTTCCGTAGTTCTTGAGCTTTTGAAGCAGCCTTGTGCATGGACTTGATCCACGCACTAGAGAGAGTGCCAATATTCACCAGAAGTGCAGATGAAATGGGTACAAATTCGTCCACTTCCTCTTCAGCTATGAGTGTTAAAAATAATGAAATCTCACCTTTAGTGTCTCAGGCATTTTCGACTAATCGTTTAGTTTCCCTGGTCTTGAATGAAATTGAGGTTAGAGGTAACTTGTTTTGCTAATATTTCCCTCAAGCCCAGGAGCCGGTAATTAAGTGCGTACGAATTTAATAGTTCGTAATTTTGAGACGAGCTTTTTAAGTAAGTTTTGGATTACACCCATTTTCAGTCCCTATGGTAAAAATTAATCCAAAATATATTTTAAAAATGATTCGGTCCGTGCAAACCTCGACACAGCTCCTGCCGGGAAATCGGTGGAAGACTCTCATCACGTTCACTGCTCTCACCTCGCCGCCTCTTTTTTAAAAGTTTCCAAAAGTAAACTCTTCAAGTATTTGTTCACAACTATGAAAGCGTGCAACTCACCATGAACCATAGCAGGCGATGCACCAATGGCAAGAAGAGTATTTGCCATGATGTCCATGGACACATAATTCGTGATGCATTGAACAAGAGGACACTGAGATCTTAAATTTTGCAAAGCTAACCAGCATTCTTGTGCAGTACACTGTGCGGAATCTCCGCTGGCAGAACCGGGTTCCGTTGCCTTAGACATTGTTGCTTTCCACCTGTAGATAAGAGAACCATTGAACTAACCCAAAAAAGGGCTCGCAAACCCGGAAGTTGTACAGTAATGACTTCACTTTCATGCCCAGGTTCTTTGCGTTTCCTCGACATGGTCACGCGATATTTTGATCGATTTTTGCAGCTCACCTGTGTATTAAGGTAAGTCTGGTTAGATCTGCCTGAATTCATTCTTTTATACGTGTGCGTGAAAGCAATCAATTTTTAAATCTTATGTTGAGGTTGCAACATCGTAAAAATCTTTCTCCAGTGGAAGATTTGTGAATGTTAAAGTTTTTTATCCGCTTTAAAGCAAGACGAATCCTCTCCTACTACATACATGCATACATACATGTGTAATAATCTTAGAAGTTGTGAGACTGTACAGGATACTAAAACAGTCAGCGACAAAAGAGAAAAGGGGGCAAAAATAAATAAATAAATACCAAACTTAAATTATTTACAACGTATAAATATTTACATTGGGTTGCACTATTGTCTTATGGTTGGCAAAGCATTTACTTGGAAGGCAGTAACAGACTCAGCATTAACAGCAGCCATTGAAAGACCATTCCAGAGGGGGATGACAGCAGGGAAAAAAGTGCAGGCAAAGATATGTCTGAACTTATGAGGGTGGTTGGAGCGATTGCTTCTATGAGTTAAGGTGACAGATGCAGGAAATGTTAAGTGAGTCTGATTGTGCACATCTTTATACATCATGGTAGCGGCACTTAGATACAAATGGACTTTGTGAGTTTCCCAGCCAAGCGAATGCTGCATAGAAGTTACACTGGAAAACTGTGAAAATCGGAGCAGACAAATGTGATAGTGCAATGTTGGACAGCCGCCCATGCTCTTTTGTGTTGTTTGTCAAACAGATTCCCAAGCGGCTAATGCATATTCTACATGGTGTCTTACGAGAGAGTTGTATGCTTGGGTCTTAACGTATTGCCTGCTTCTAGAAAAATTCCTACGTAGAAGACCCAGTATCTTTATGGCTTTGTGCTTAACAGATTTTACATGGGAGTCCCATTCTAGGTTATCTTGTATAAAAACTCTAAGGTATTCATGACATGAAATTGATTCTAGTGGGTTATGTGGCCTGGGAAGGGGGGGGGGGGGGTGAGTACTTGGGTCAATTGTTGGTCTCAGAACCCCTACCCCTTTATAGCCTATTTTATTTTATCAGTCACTTTCTGTAAACCTCACATAAATTCCCCCCCCCCCCCCCCCCCCCTCCTCTTCCTGGGTTACAAAGCCTGTAACTAGCTGGAGACTTAAGAGGAGACTTGGTAATTGACATTAAATTACTTTTAGTTAAAATAAAATTCAGTTGCCAAGTAGTGGCCCAGCAGGATAGAGTGTCAAGCATTATCAGCAAATAACTTAATTTTGGAGTTAAGGTTATGGACAATATCATTGATGTACATTAGGAACAAGAGGGGACCTAGGACTGTGCCTTGGGGGACACCAGAGGTACCGGAAACACTAGTCCAAGAAGACTTTGTACCAGAAACCTGGAAACACTGAGTGCAGTCCAAAAGGAAGTCCTCAATCCAAAAAAGGTTATTACCAGTGATGCCGTAATACTTAAGCTTAAGTAGGAGTCTCTGGTGGGGAACTGAGTCAAAGACTTTTGAAAAGTCAATTAAGATTACATGTGTCCTGATACGCTTGTCCAGCAAGGATAACCAATTGTCGAGGACAGAGATAAGTTGTATTTCAGTAGAGAAGCCTTTCCAGAAGCCATGTTGGTGAGGGGTAAGGATATTATTGATCTCTAGTAGATGATCAGCAGATGACTGCAGAAAACATGTTCCATGATTTTACACAAGATGCATGTCAAGGAGATTGGCCTGTAGTTTTTAGATGAGGATTTATCATCTTTCTTGTACATGGGAGAAATGATTGCCATTTTCCACTCCCTAGGGAGGACACCACTTCATAAGACTGAGTAAAAATCACTTGCAATATCTGAGCACATTGGTCTTCAGTACCTCAGGTGATATTTGATCGGGGCCGGTAGCTTTGTAAGGCTTGAGTTTCTGCAATTGCTTCTCAATAAATCCAGGGGTGTTTATTATAAGCTGATCAATTTGAGGATATGGGCTTGGGGGGAGCTGGGGCAGGCTTGAAGTGTCTTCAAGAGTAAAACCTGATTGGAAGTGCTTGTTTAAGATCTCAGCTTTCCCATCATTTGAATCAAAAACATTGTCTCCAACTCGCAGTGGGGAATACCTATGCTCTTAGTTTGCTGTAGGTTTATGTAGTTCCAGAGGGCTTTACCATCACCTTCCTCAAGGGAGCCGCCGATGACATCATTGACATAATTACTATGGGCAAGGTGAATCTGCCTTTCGATCAAATTTTGATATTTCTTGTAGGAATGCCAATGTGAGGCACGTTTAGAACTTCGAACCTTCTTGAAGAGCCTTTCCCGATTTCGCATCATTCTTTTAATTTGATTAATTAGTTATCCAAGGGAGCCTTCTATAGGATTTCACTAGTCTTGGTTCTTTGTGACCCGCTTATCAATAGCAGCTTTTAGCTTGAGATGGGAAAAAATTATAAAAATCACCAGCAATCATTATTTTTTTTGTCTTATGCTTTCCACGTAGTCTTTTGGACGAAAGTTGCAAGATCACGACATCTCACGCCACTAAAAACACTGAAAGATGCCGAAAAAAACGATATAGTTTCCCTGGAAATTATACACCACAAAATAATGATGATGATGACAAGAGCAATGATCATGATGATGACGACGAGGACAATGCAGGGGCACCCAACGAGAATATAGTTCAAAACCTGTTAAACGTAGCATTGTGTTAAACTATTTTAGTATTTAAACGATAAATATAGGCATATTTTTATCCCCTAAAATTTTTTCATCTGTTCGGATTCCCTAGCTGAAAGTCTAGTGATCCGAAAATTATAGGGATCAAAACTTACCTTTTCGAAAAGTTTAGCCAGAAAAAAGGCTCCCGAAAATTCTCCGTGACCTTTTTAGGACAAAAATCAGTTAAAAATGGGCAATTATACCATGTTTTAGATGTTCGAAAATCCTAGGACAGGCAGGCAAGCAAAGAATTTTACAACAAATGTTCCGAAAATTCTAGATCTCAAATCGTCTTCCGAACAGATGTTTTCCGAAAATTGACGTTGGGTGCCCCTGACAGTGATGATGATCATGACGACGACGGCGACGTTGATGAAGATGATGATGACGATGACGAGGATTATGACGACGGAAGCGACGACGATGTTAATGACGATGATGATGATCACGGTTGATGACGACGATAATGATGATATTTATGACGCCGAAGACGACGATGACGATGATGATGATGACGACGATCACGACGATGACAATGATGATGACAATGATGATGATGATAACGACGACGACGACGATTATCATGTTTATGCCGTAATGAGGTCCCACTCTACCCTCTACTAATTGGGGAGACTAAATCAAAGCAAACAACAGCAAATTAAGGCATATCAAATATATTGTTGGTTTCTTGATTCTTGATGAGAGGGGAAAACCGAAGAGCCCAGATTAAAGCCTCTCTCTGAGCAGAGAAGAGAACCAGCTAACTCCGGGAATCGGGCTACCCTGCTTCCATATTCCGTAATTTTGAATACTCTTTTGCCTTCAGCGCTCGCAGTGTCAATGGGGGGATTTGATTGCCCGTCAAGCTCCAGTTGCAATTGTTCAAAGTTCGCATAACTTTAACCGGTGGATAAGTCACTATCCAACAGTTTCAGTCTGTGCAAAGATTTTAAGTATTTGCTCAGAGACGTAACCCTGAATATGCACACTCTAAGTAAAGGAGTGTTCGAAAGCCTTTGTCAATGTTTAATGTGGAGTATATATTTTACACTGTGGATAGCGACTTATCCACTGGATAAAGCTATCCAGCCTTTGACGGTCTTTGAACTACCGTGGCCAGGTAGACACGTTATCCTTGAACCTTTGAACGGAATTGTCTTTGATCTCAACAGATTTATCCAACAATCCATCGTTTTTGCGTCGAATTTCAACTTACCATGGCTGGTCCTTTCTCGAAGTGCGGAATTTCGGAGGAAGACATTTTAACTTTCCAGAACGATGGGGTGATTTGCTTGCGAGCTGCCGTTGATCAGAAATGGATTAATATTTTGAAAAATGGAATTGAGGAAAATCGGCGTAATCCATCCGAGATGACAAAGCGAAAGGGACACACCTCCTTCTTTCATGACTACAACAATTGGAGGTGTATAAAAGAATATGAGGAGTTTATCTTTCAGTCAGGTGTTGGGGAAATCGCCGCCAAGTTTCTCCAGTCTTCGGTAAGCAACAACGACACCATTACGACACCTTAATGAATTCAGTTCTGGGTGTGGGCCCAGTTTTCTCTTCGTTTGCCAAATATAAAGCAATTTATTTTTCATCCTCTCTAGCGTTTTCATTTCCTTTTCAACTGTCCACAGTATTCGAAAACGATGTAAATAACTTATTTCAAATTTCCTTTTTTACGGTTTTCAGGTAATCGTTTTAAAGGGAACATCCACTCTTACTCTTACAGAATAAGTTTAAACCAAAGAAAATTATGTTTACAAACATATTTGTTCGAATTTTGTTTTTAAAACAGTGTTTATATAAAAAAATGAATTTTAAAATCGCTTTATTTTCACTTTCAATTTTCGCGGGCGCAGCTATCTTGAATAAATTGTGACGTGTTACGGTTGTCTTATTGTTCTGATAGAAAGAGCTTTTGTCTAATAACAATAGGGCAACCGTAACACGTGACTGTTATTCAAGATGGCGGCGCACGCGAAATTTGCAAATCTAGAACTTATTTATTTCGGATACAAGCACTTTCTTTGAAAATACTTCAGATACTTTAGACTGACTTGACTGTAACGGTTATTTCCTGTGATTTCAAGTTATTTTTTTTGTTGAAGTGGAGTTTCCCTTTAATGAGTTTTGGTTTAAGCCTCTCCATACTACTGCTTTTTAAAGTGCATATCCGTTTTTGGTCGATCGTTATGCAGTGGATCCCGGGGGGGGGGGGGGACTCCCATATGGAACAGACGAGGATGCTCGTCGGAAATTTTGAATTTCACCCCTAAAGGAGCGTGGCTCAAGCTTTTTTTGACCCCTAAAGGAGACCAATCTGGGCGTGGCTTAAGCAAATTTTGACTCATAAAAACAAGTTAAAAAGAAAATTTGACTTCTGTTTCTCTTCGCGTAATTCTGTGTTTCTTCGCGGAACCCTAAACGAGATCTTGGCGGCTTAAAATATTGGCGCTTTGCCCTGAACACCCTAAGCGGGACCAAAATCCAAAATTTACACCCCTAAGCGAGACGACGCGCATCCCCGTCTGTTTCATATGGGAGTACCCCCGGGGTGGATCCTCGATTTAACGAAGAAATGTTAACACATGACAAAAGGTTAATGCGAAACAGACCAACAAGGATGAAAATCTTGATAGAACAACTTCACAGTTACAGTAACAGCTCGTTATATATGCCGCATATATAACGAGCTGTCGAGCTATCGACGCATCTACGAATCCGCTTTATCCTCTTTGTCTCTTATTAGTTCTCTTAACTTTATGTTTGAAGGCTTCTTGAGGTAAAAGGTATGAGTAGTTCTATTACATTTTACTGTAACTTTGGCTGGGCTGAATAATACATAGAGGTTCGCCGGTCATTTCAAGGTTTCACTGTGGTAGATTTCAGGAGCTTTTATCTCCTGAGTTCGTCTTTTTTTTTTTTTGAGGACGTTTAATTTCGTCAATGTTATTAGTCTGTTTTTTTCTCAGTCCTTTTCAAGTCAATATTTAGTTCTAATAATTTAGTAGAGGCTTGGTCATAGGTAATGCTTAACGTCCTATGCAGTTAGTGTTAAGGTGCTTCCGGACTACTACTACCACTACTACTACTATTACTACTGCTGCTGCTGCAGCTGCCGCTGCGACTACTACTACTGCCACTGCTACTACTATTACTGCTACTGCTCCTGCTCCTACTCCTGATACTGCTACTGCTACTGCTACTGCTACTGCTACTGCTGCTTGCTCACATTTTGCATGGGAGCATTGTTCTGCTGTTGTTGGCTTTGGCATTTCTAGCGAAGCCGTCGTCGTTGCGTCGTTACTACTTTCTAGTAGTTTATATTGGACTGCGAAAACTTAATTGAGTACCATTATCAAACCGGTAGCCCGGCTCCGCAGATATTAATATCCCCAGGGCATTAAACGACTTTGTATCTCTGGACATAAAATAAATTGGGTTGTGGATAATTCCTTCTTATTTTTTCCGATTACTGAGGCGGTCGCACTGTACTCTAATCACGTTATTGTGAAGGACAGCGGATGCACAAAACAGACCCCTTGGCACCAGGATCAATCATATTATGAAATAGACGGACAGCAGGTTAGTTACCCCATGTCAAGCATTCTGCGCAGGCGCACCATGAAAACTCCTCATAACAATGAGCTTTTGAGAGACAAATGATTTACTTTTCTCAAGCATTGTTATCGACAGAGAACGGTGCTGCACGGCACATTTTGATGAAATCAGTTAGTCGGTCTGTCAGGAAGACATTCAGTCCTTCGGGCAGTCAGTCTGTCAAAGAAGTCAAATTTCGTTCCTCAGTCCCACCTAATCAACGAAAAGCAAATCAACTTGTGGCTTGTTTGCCAGCCTTTTTTTTTCGCTGTTCTGAGCGCCAGCTGGTGTAACAGGCTTGCCTGTGGACTGGCGGTCTTACCTAGCCTAACCTGAGAGCCAAGTAACTCAAAAAAAATCTCGTTTCACCCTGCCACTTATTGGTGCGGGGATGGCGCAGTGGTGAGAGCACTCGCCTCGCACCAATTGCCCAGATTCGGCGTCATATGTGGGTTGAGTTTGTTCTGCTCCGAGAGGTTTTACTCCGGTTTGTTCCCTCTCCTTAAAAACCGACATTTGATTTGATTTGTGTTAATTGTTGATTTCACTTTACAGTGTCCCCAATTAGTGCTCCAGTGCTAGAAGATTAGACACTTAAATAAAGTTCCTTTCCTTTAATTTGCCCTCTCTTTCGAGTCAGGTGTGTTCAATATGGCTTCCAGTTGACCCGGTCTCCAAATATACGTGTCTTCGTCTGGTTCAAGGATCGCACAGGTGGACTAAAGTTTTCAAGCCAGTCCGTTTTGACGGCCCACCTTACATTTCGTATGAGGTGAAATCAGGCCATGAAGAAGAAGAGAAACGATTTCTGCCTACACCAAACGTGGACGGAAACGATGACTACCAAGTTCTCTCGTGGGATATGGAGGTAATAGCGTACGTAACTGTAATTCACCGATCCAAAAAGGTACTAAGAGAGGATCTTCTAATTTCGAGTTCAGTTTCTTCCCTTCTTTGTGAGTATACCAAAAGAAAAATTTTGGTATTTCTGAGAACGAGAGCGATGAAACGTACTAAAGTGCGGCGTTGTACACGGGATCCAGGACTCCAGTTTCCTCTTAACCCTTTCATTCCAACGATGGAAACGTTCATTCTCCTAACTAGTACCAGGGATTTCCTTGTTGTATAGTCATGAAAATTTGGGGTTATATCAAGATCACACCTCTAAGGCTTATAATATTCTAGATTCTCAATACCTGTCTGGCAGACATTTCATCGAAATTGTGAGGAGGAAGTTACGTACTGATCACCAAGAATGCTATTGTTTTTGCCGTTGTTGTAGCTGTCATCATTGGTTGATGATCAAAATATTGTAGGATGTGTAGCGATCGTTTTCATTACAAGCTGTGCTGCGAATGGAATAACTTCTGGCACTCAGATGTTTCACAAAAGTTATCTTAAAGTATTCGCAATTAAAACATGGAAGTCGGTTTCCCTTTATAACGTCCCCAACTACAAGACGACATAAAAACCCATATCGGAGGGCGAAACCATAGCACTGAGTAATAGCGTCTCAAGCGAACGCTGTTTTTACGATGGAACGCACATACTGTCATTGCGGACGCCTCGGAGAGCATGCTTGATTTCTGAAATTCCTTGAATTCCAAGGGCCATATTACAAGTCCTTCTTTCTGTAACTATTGTCATATATTATGAAGTAACTAGTAACTGATTTTTCAATAAGCGACAAAGGGGTTTAGAGACTCCGTTTTAGGGATGGTGGATAAATCCCCCCCCCCCCCCCCCACGATTCTTAATCTTTCCAACTAGCCTTCCCTACAGATTTTTTGGCGTTTACAAGACTTATTTTCCAACCTTGAATAGGGAAAGGTGCGGGGGAGACCATTTGGAAAATGTAGCGTGTTGATGATTTTTTTATAATTGTGGCCTTTCCAGAACAGTTTCTCAATTCATTACTCATAGTAGCTTTGGTAAAACAGTTTTCCTAATCCTGTTTGTTCGGCTTGTTTCAGCCTGGAGATTGTATTCTATTCCACATGAGGACAGTTCATGGATCCAATGGCAACAATCTACCTACTCCAAGGCGGGCATTCTCCACCAGATGGCTGGGAAAAGATGCGGTCAAGGGAGAAAGACCTTGGATGAATTTGCCACCTAGTCAGATAAGTCGCCTGAAGAAAGGAGACGGTCTCGTGGATTCCGGCTTATTTCCTGTCATCTCAGCAACTGGGCAGCCATAAATAAGGGATAGGGGTGGTAATGCTCTTAGTGTGACGCGACTCACGGCAGCCTGCGTGGGGACTCGAGTTTCCGAGTTTAAGTTCCTCTTTGAACACTAGATGAAGTTTTCTGGTTAATTACCAGTTCACCTCCTTAGCTGCGCTTGTAAAGTAACCAACTGCCCTGCCTCCCACCAGTTGGGATTCTTAAAAGGATTTGTAGTTCTCGCTGTATTGGTACTGAAAAGCCTCTGAGAGAAGCAGTCAATTTAGTACGCATCATCAGCGTTATCATCATCTCGGTCATTTTTACAAGCTACAGAAAGAGAAACGAGAGTGTTTTCGCTGGGGTTTGAGTTTTAATTAACTTGGCGAATAAAAACAAACTCAGACAATCGAATTCGGCAACCAGAACGCAAAATTAAACACGTGATCGCCTACCTTGGTCATTTCTCATCTCAGAAGATTAATGCCTGGTTTCACTAGTGACGCAAGTGACACCGCGCACCGGTAGCTCAGTTGGTTGAGCATCGGGCTGCCATGCGGGAGGTCGTGAGTTCGACTGCGGCCGGACCAACACTCAGGGTCTTAAGATACCTGAGGAGAAAGTGCTGTCTTTGTAATTACATCTGCAAATAGTTAGACTTTCAAGTCTTCTCGGATGAGGACTAGAAACCGTAGGCCCCGTCTCACAAATATCTTCCATGTTCATTATTTCCCTGTGGGACCTTAAAGAACCCACACACTATTCGAGAAGAATAGGGGATGAAGTTCCCGGTGTTGTGACTATCCTCTGTGAGTATATGGGTGGGTGGGTATAGCAGGTCAACATCAACTGAATATAGCTGCCAAAACTTCAACCTGCTCAAACAAATAAATAACATGACATGACACATCAGAGAGCTTATTTCACCATGAAAACGTGGTTGACGCAAGCATACGCACAAGCCCAAGGATCAAAATGTTTCACTTTTCCTTGTGCTCGCGCTTGTGCTTGAGTTCACTTGCGTCGTGTGAAAACGAAACCCAGCATAAGCACAAGGAAATTTGCTACGCCTGACCAATTAAAGCACTCATTCTAGATTTCGCGCATCTGAGAATTTGAACAAAATGGCGGATGCCGTGGTTGATTTTGATGCTTATGCTCGTTTTCTCGAGCATAAGCTACATATGCTTGTGTTTGCGCATGTGCTTGCGTCGCTGGTGAAAATCAGGCTTAACCATTTGCAGATATATCATTAAAACGGCAACACTTAGTCCTCAGTTTCAGATCTCGAGTGTTGCTCCTGCCAGAGTTTGTACCCACTACCTCCACTCCGAATTCCTTTTAAACACGCATCGCACTGCCAGAGTTTTCAAAGTTTTATTTTACTCCTTGCATTGGTAAGTGTGGGATAAATTAGTTTCTGAAAGACATTATGTTAAGAAAATTCTATCAATAAATTTCGAAACATTGATTTCTTTGTGAAAGTTTTAAATTAACGCACAGAGAAACTAAACACCCTCGCGCGGCCATTTAAATAACTTAACAATGTCCTGTTTCCCTCGTGCATGTCTCTCGACTTCGTTTCGATGCGTTTCGCGTCTCCACCCTATCATCTGGGATGATGTCCCGGGAAAAATCATTTTGTCATTGTCAGCTACAATTTTCCTTGTCTCATTCTTTTCTTCTATGCCTTCAGTTGATGTGCTCTCCTTCTTTTCCTCTTCTTCCATTATGTCCATTTCGGAGTCAAGGCCGATCTTGAGTGTTTCTCGTTGTAACTGCAATTTTTTGGAGATCGTAAGATTTCATCTGAGCAATAAAGGGTGTCTGAGTGGGGCGAGAGAACTGTGGAACAGGAACTGAAACGGTCGTTATATGAGGAACGGGAAACAAAGACAAAATAACAAGAGAACGTGAACAGCAGATCGAGAGATCATGAAGTAGAAACATGGTGGGAATTAACAAATGGCGGATCAAGGTAACTGACAAACAACTCTTTTGACGGGACGACGGGCGACCTATTGAGGGAAAAGGAAGGCCAAGTGGTAGAAAGAGACCCTTTTCTCTGTTACGAGAGAAAAGCTGAGAATTTTGGGGTAACTTGCCAAAGAAGCTAGCGTAATTCAGTCTAAAAAAGACCGATCACGTTTCAGTCAGCGCGTTTCTTTCTGTGTAAAAAAGGAAGAATGTTACAGTACCGTTTTAGCAACCGTTACTGCGTCAGAAGTTGGAAAATGTTTATTCGACTGATTTTAAAGCTGACTTCAGGTGGTCCTTACCTGTCGATATTCACTAGCCAGAAATCCCCACTTGTCCGGCCAACGCCTTTGAGAAAGGAGTTCGCTGTTTACGTGATCTTTCCTATAAAATACAAAAACAAAAAACGCAGCTTGAAAAAGCCTCTGAGTTAATAGAGTGCTGTGGCTCATTTGCGCTTGGTAATTGGCTTAAAAATTTCGTGCCTTTTTTTTACCCAATCAAAATACAAAATTAAAAACACTCAAATGAATTGCTCGCTTGCATTTTT
>NC_090880.1:22887648-22890148 GCF_036669935.1 Montipora foliosa
GTATGCTGGGCATTTAGAAAAATAATGGAAATAGTTCTGCTCATTTTGTTCTCTAGATGCAATAAGTGTATTTTAAAACAATTTTTAAAGTCCTCTGTTTTTCTTTTTCTTCATTTCTCAGTTTCTTGTACATGTTATGGATTCCAATGCTTGTTTTTGTTTCCAGTTCTGGTTTTCAGTTTCATTTTCTGGTTTTTGGATTCCAGATTTTCCATATGCCCTGTACATTATCGTCTTTACTGATAAAATTAAGGCATCATTAAGAATTTTCAGTTTGAAAGTATTACAGATTTTGCAGAGCCACAATTGTCAAGGGCCTTCCAACAACTTTTTTTCCAACCAGCACAAAAGATTGCGGAGTTGTGTTGTTGAACCAACACATTTGGAAACATGATAGAATTGATTTTCTTGTGATTTTTGCACCAGGGACTTGGACCAGCTAAAGAAGTAAAAGCAGGGCCTGTTATTGAAGCATTAGCAATGACAAATTCTGCTGCACCCTCTGCAACAAGTGAAATTAGAAAGTGGCAAGAATTTTTTCAGGTACAACAAATGACATTGTACTTTTATGTTCTAAGATGTACCCTGAGGCAGTATCCTTATTTCCCTGTTAGCAGAGGTTTCTTTTCTTTTTGCGTTCAATGGCCTGACGAGAATGGGAAAAGAGACTGCCATGGGTTGAAACTCACTTTGATGCAACCGCCGTCTACAACCTTGGGCAGCACTCTTTAAACTGCATGCCCCATGATATGTTTGCTGACTGTGACTTGAGCCCACTGTGTCCTGTGCATTCCGTTACAGTAATTCCGCTGTTGTTAAGTAAGCCCACACAACATGAAGTTTCATGTGAGGATTTGGTCGCTAGTTAACCTAAGTGAGTTTCGACCCATGGTAGAGTTCTCTTTTCCCATACTCGGCACCCCGTGAATACAAAAAGAAGAGACCTCTACTAGCAGGGAATATCCTCATTTTAAAAATGTAGCACACAGTCATTAGAGGAAATACAATATTTTAATCAATGCTGCTGCCTAAGAAAATTTTCCAGGAGCCCTTTGGGCTTCCAACATTAAAAGTAATAGTAGCCCAAGTCATTTTTTAAGAGCCCAGAATTAATTAATTCCAACTGGGATCAAATTTACAAGAAAGTGAGGATGAATCAAGTAAGGCACCTGTTTGGGCTACTTGTTCAGAAATTTGGTCGCCAATGCTTGCAAATAAGGCACCTCAGGTGCCTGGGTGATCGTTCAGCAGTAGCCTTGTTAATGCAGCTGTGAGTTATGAAGTTGGAATAAAATACAAGGTGTGTAATTCTTAAATGTTATGTACATTTCTCTTTCAATTTTTTTTATATCCGGTCCATACTTTACATATCTCAGTTTTTGGAGTAAATGAATCACTGATACAAACACCATTTTGTTGAAAGGCTGTTTTACAGTGGACAAAAGTAACCTTTTGCCTGACCATGATATCGGTATTATTATTATTATTATTATTATTATTATTATTATTATTATCATTATCATTTTCATCATCATCATCATCATTATTATTATTAGTATTATTATTATTATTAGTTTTAATGTATATGTATATTCTGATAGAAAACAAAGAATCCAAACTGAAGCATAACTCACAATTGTATAATATCAATTTTATACCATCTGAAATCAAATGAATATGTACAAACATTCTACTTACTACGTGCAATCACATAACTATAAGGTGGAACTAGAACAGCAAAATAAATGCCCATAAGAGTCAAGAATGGACTTAAGCAAACCAGCCATGTGGTTCTTAAAAACAAGACTACACAGGCACTTAAAACTTCATTAGTTAACCAAGAAATCTAATCCTAAATTAACAGCTAGTTCAGTAATAACTTTCGGTTCACTTACTTCTTTGGCAAGTTTTCTTACTGGTAAATGTCCTTGAATACAGTATACATAAATCCGGGCAACAGGTTTAAGTGGTGAAAACTCGGGTGTCTGGAAAACGAACACCCTAAGACCCCGAAAACTCAAAAACTCTGAAAACGAATAAAGTATCCCAAAACGCTCAATTTGGCCAACCCTAGGCCTAAAAACCAACTTTAGGCCCAGTTACCGGTAGGCCTAGGGTTAGCCAAATTGAGGGTTTTGGGATACTTCATTTGTTTTTGAGTTTTCCTGGTCTTAAGGTCTTCGTTTTTGAGACACCCTGAAAACCCTGATCAATTTGTTACGACTGTCCGTAAGACACTAAGAAAACTAAGCTACTCAATTAACTTTAAACAAAGCATACATTGTTGCAGTTCATTTTGGGTGCTTGTGGTTTCCTGTTTTTGACAGCTAAACGTAAATTTTCCAAATAGTTCATTGTCTGCTTTAACAATGTAGACGAGTAAACTTAAAGTTCAGGGTGGGTTCCAATCTTTTGTGCCGTACCTTAAAAGTTTACTTGCTTACAGAACTTCCCTAATACAGTAACTTTTAATGTTCAAACAATAATATTGCAGTAAACA
>NC_090880.1:22902648-22905148 GCF_036669935.1 Montipora foliosa
GCACGATACTACAAGACATTCAACACACCATGCATATTGGTTCCAAGAGAACATGAAATCCTGCCACATGTATGTATATGAATATATACCCCGATTGTTGCTGACCATAGAGGATAGACAACTGCTCGTATATGTTAATTCAACTCTTTTAAATTGCAAATTATTTTGTTGATTTACAGTGTAGATGGCCAGATAGTGAGGTGATTTATAACAATTTTCATCACCCTCTGTAGAGTCGAGGTCTGGGTTCTGGCAACACCTGCTTTCAAGCCAGTGGGTAGTTTAAAGGTTCCCCTCTTACATTCTTTCATGTGTGCTCAGAGGCAAAGAAAAGCCAGCCCAGCTTGAGCTTCTGATTTGATAGTGTTCATGAGTAAAAAAAAAAAAATGTAACATTTGAAAATGTAACATTTGAAAATTGGTGACCTCAACAATAGTATTGCATTACCTTCATTATAAACTATAAATACCAACCAAAAGCAGGAAAACTTGCCTTTTTCTCCATGACTTTAAACAACAACAAGAAAATTATCTTTGGACAACTCTGTTGGCTATCCAGGAGAAATGGTTGCTTCCTTTGTTGTTTTCAGGGAGCAGTCTCTCTGCTTGAAATGATTGAGTACTACAAGTCTACTTGTAAGCTTAATCTGGCATATAATGCTAAAGTCAAAATCAGAGGATGGCAAGCGATGAGTAGGACGTTAAAGAAGGTACCAGAGAGTCTTTATTCTTGCAAAAGAAAATAATATTTAAGGAGTTTAAACTTTACAAGGAAGAAATTGAATTTAAGGTCAAGTACAGGTACTCAAAACAAACTGAAATTGGGCCATTTTAAGCCTTTTTTATTTTTGTCCCAGAAAATCACCAATGTGTATGATGATAAGAGCGGAGGGGTTGGCGCAGTGGTAAGATCTCTGCCTTCCAACCCTAAGGTCCCGGGTTCCATTCCCGGTTCTGCCGAGACTGGAATATTTGGCGACCTTCTTTCCCGCTAAAGTTCACTCAGCTTTCCATCCTTCCGAGGTCGGTGAAATGAGTACCAGCATGCATGGACTGCTTAGAAGCGGCTGCAATTTGCGCCTGTATATGCTTCCAGTCCGCTGGGAGTAAATTGATCATTGTAAAGCGCCCTTGAGACGTTAGTGATAAGGGCGCTATATAAATGCACCACTTTGCACTTTGCTTTAAATGATGTTATTTATGAATCACATTCATGATAGTATTCTCTAAAATAACTGAGTTAATGAAAGATTCAATAACTTCTTACAATTGTAGAGTAAGTATTGCAATTGTATTATTGTAAGTAGCACCTGTAATTGTAAGTGCATTGTATTGTAAGTAGTGCGTACGTAATTTAATTGTTAAATAGTTTTGATGGTAGTATAATGGATTTTAGTAGTTGTTAATTGTGTAATTTTTGTAAGTTGTGTAAGTAGATGTACCAGTGTTGTAAGTAGTGTGAATCATAATAAAAAGTTATTGATCAAAAAAAAAATAATAATAAAAAATAACTTCTTACAATAATATTATTCTGTTAATGCTAATACAAGTCATGTTAATTTATGTTATGGTAGTATATACCACACAAGTGAATATTGCTATCCGCACATGCTGACTGGCTAACTCGGAGGTGATTAGGCAAGTAATATTCACCTCCAAGTAGCCAGATCTCAAAATTTAAAATTTCAGACCACATTTTACAAATTGAAATAAAGTAGTTTTGGTCAACTTTAGTGTGTGATACACTGTACATGTATATACAGTGAAAGTGGTGGATATTTACCTCCACTTTGGTGAATAGTAAATTGTTAATTATATGTATTCAATAATAAAAATTAATAATTTTAAATAATCATTTCTCCTTGCTGTCTTGTTCAATTTTGTGTCCCAAATTATCTGTTCAAGTTATCATTTTATTCAATTTGTACCTTCTTGTAAATTTCAAACATCAGGCCCCAGTTGTTCAAACAATGGATAGCGCTATCTAGCGGATAAACACCAGCAAAAGCAATTGAGTTATCCAGTGGATAGTGCTTTATCCGAAGGATAGCGCTATCCATCGTTTGAACAACTGGAGCCACAATACTCGTCAAAAATCTTGAAACACTTGTGTCTGTTTCCCCTTCCCCAATGTTGATTTGGGTATGACAGTGGTCTCAGTGCTTCAAAACACGTGTGGCTCAACATTGGGGAGGGAGAAGGCATATTTCGGGGGGGGGGGGGGGAACCCAGGATTTTTCCAGAAAATTCGAGGGAAACTGTGTCTGTTTCAACGATTTGTGACGAGTATTGCAGTTGTTTAAGACTGGAGCCTCAAAAAGTTGACGTATATCATCACTGTTTAAATTTATGGTTTAGAGTATTGCACAGGGATCTTATGAGCTGCGGGAAGTTCAAACGCACAAAGCAATAAATTATATAATTATTATTGAAAGTGTTTTTGTTTGATCTCAGACTCGATGTTTACATTACCTGGACATACGTAACACAGTGTGGACTG
>NC_090880.1:22910148-22957648 GCF_036669935.1 Montipora foliosa
CAAAAATTTCCACTTTGGAGGGCGTATTAAAAAAGTTGCTGATTCGCCAGTGAATTCGTTGGATACGTGTGGACGGAAGGTGTATCCGGAGAGAAAAAGTTGCAGATTGAAGAAAATTCAGATAAACTCGTAGAAATCCTTATATTTATTCCCCAGAGCCTCGAGATGATGTCTTTTGTTTTAGACTGAATTTTAATATATCGAAAGTGGGCTATTGTAGTCTTAGGTTTGAAAGAACCTGTCTTATCATTACTTCAGTTTAGGGAAAAATTAGCCAAATTGTCTGAGGGAAGTAGCCAATGCTTTTCATCAGCTGTTGGTACTTACTGAAACCACAGTCTGAGCAAAAAAACAAAAACAAAAAGCATATTGAGAGATTATTTGGTTGATCCCATTGATCTGAGCATGTCGACCATGGTGTGATAGTTGAACAGTGGAACCTCCAGTTAATAAAATAAAACAAAGGGAAATTTAGGGTTCGTTCAATTGACCGTATTTCGGAATAGGAATGCATGAAATAGAACTGAGTTAGAAATCCTTCGTTTTTACGGAGATTCACATCAAAATTGTCGAACACCTGCTAAAATGCAATTTTAAAGATATCTTTATTATCCTTGTTGCTTTAAAACGCCATACGTATATGTACCGTTTTAAATCATCACTCCACGTATGAGGTCAATCGAACGCACCCTTAGTTTGTTAGTAGTGGGGTGTCACTGGACTGAGTGCATTAATTGTTAATTGTTAAAGATTTATTATATCAAGGTTCCAATATTTTGTTACATTTGCAAGCCAAAAGAATGTTGCCGTTTGTTTTGTTATCGTTTGTGAGAACATCTTGGCTTCACATAATTTATTTTAAAAGTGGAAATTTATGCCTGTTCTTACATCATATAGGAATGATCGCCCTGGCTGAAGTGATAGCAGACAGCAAGACCATGTTGAGGATGGACCTTCGTGAAAATGATCCTTATGTTGGTGGACTCATGGCACTTTCACTAGCACTCAAAGTGAACAAATCCCTTGTCAGGATAGATTTGGACAAGGAGCTAAAAAAGGAACCAGTAAGACCAGTTTCTGTTGTCTTTGGGTTGTATTTACTCAGAAATTCATAGGAATTAACAAAAGGTTTTTTCAATAGCTTTCAGTTTTGTATATATTGTCAAAACCCTCCCCGGCTGCAGGAAAGCGAGATAATAAATGTATGTTCCGTGCTCTGAGCTGCAAAACAAGCGGATATATTTTCCCATAGACAAATGAATAAGACTTAAAAATGTGAGACGGCAAAGTCCACGCATGCGGGACACTGCACGAAATCTACTCGTCGAACCTTCGAAGGAACAGTCCACAAGAAGCTAAGTCTTCAAAATAATCACTGCAATCAAAATAGGTCGCAAAGAAGGTCTCAAATGTGGTCGGAATCTGGCTACGGATATTCTCTTCGCATGTAAAAGGGAAAGGCAACCAAGGTCCATGATTAGCGGCTATAACCCTCTTTGCTGTTCGCATTTTCAGCCGAAACTTGTTCAGTTTCTGTTCTTCGGTGGCATTTCAACATTATAATCTGGCTTATCGAAACACAAAGTCAACGGAAACCCTTTCCAACTCCACCGCGGAATTTTCATTACCGAGGGTTTACCTCGTTTGTCTTTCTCGCGGCAACTTTAGAGCCCAGCCGGAAATTTCCCTCGGCAGAAAATCGGCCTACCGCAGGTATACCGAGGGAAAGTCGCGACAGGGTGACGCGGTAAAGGGGTCAATACTTTCAAGCGGTACTGTAATAGTCATTTGTATTTTATTCTTGTATTGTATAATATTTCTAGTGTAAGTCTTCGCTTAGTTTTTATATCGGAAGTTTTTACTTTATAGAGGGCTACTGGGCTATCAGTTTTCTTACTGTCATGTGCTACCCTCTTAAAATAAAGTCTATTGATTGATTGATTGACACAAAATAAGTTTCATACTATTTTGTGTAAATGTAATAACGAGTCCCCACATGCCACACCCCAAACACAATCTTTACCAAAATGTAATAAAGTGCACCTAAACTCAGATATTGTTTGCCCCTAATATAAATCTCCTCACCCAAAGCAAAACGTAGGTCACCATTGTTACCCAGAATTTCGCTTTTTGTGTGCCGTGCAAGCCTCGTAAACTAGCGCAGTAATTTGGACCCACGACCGTGATGTGAGGGGCGTGGGTCTAGTCTTGTTTTTACGTCACAAAGTGCTTTGCATTCCTGTTGCATTACAAAGCAGTTTGTGACGTAAAATCGAGAATAGACCCATGCCTCTCACATCACGGTCGTAGGTCACAAATTACTTCTAGTTTTGATAACTTTGTGCGTCTTGCCCGGCAGATGAAAAGCGAAAATTTGAGGTTAGAATGGCAAAACACGGTTGCTGTTGGTGGGGAGATTAACATTGTAGATGCAAAATATTTGCGTTTAGGTGAATTTTAAATGAAGTTCTTATACTTAGTAGGAACTTACTACAGTGACATCTTTTCAAAGTGCCATGAATTTCAATGCCACTGTATGGGACATATATGAGTGAAGTTGTCTGAATTCTGCTTTAACCAAACACATTAAACCTACAACAAACACAAACAAAACAAGGAACAATAATTTGCAGATTTACATTTTCTTACACTCAATGGTCACTCGGCTCTGTCTGGTATCTAAAGAAATGTTCTGTGGGAGCAATGCAAGTGCTAAAGGTGACCATGAGAACCCAATAAGTGGTGACCGCCATCACACTGAATTTCTTACTAAAATGGCTTGTCAACAGGTGCACTGTAAAGTGATCAAGTCCCTGTTAAGTCCTTAGGTCATTCCGCGTTTGTTAAAGACAAGGGTGTTGGTACCCCCCCTCCCCTCCCCTCCCCTTAAAGTTTTGTGGTGATTCCAGAGTGAACTAATATCCTTGTCGCTGTTATATCCTTTTGAAATATTAAGATACATGGCTTTAAATCCCTCCCTTTCAGCAAACAACTTCTGTTCTGTCTTTTCCATCCTGTATGGTTATTTTTGGAAGGCAGCAATCTATTCAAGTTTACTATTTAGACATTGAGTACAAAAAAGGTCTGTGTTGTTGTTGTAATTAAATGAACTATTTTTTGTTGTGTGCGTAAATTGATGTGCTGTTGACAACCATGAATTCACAAGCTGTCACATTCCGTTCCCGCATATTTTTCAGGGCATGGAAACCACACAAAGAATTCTTCTTGCAGACATCTATGGCTACTGCCAGAGGAACAAGATACTTGCAAAGGAACGAGAGAAAAACGAACTTGCCAATCAAATCCATGCTGAAGAGAACGTGGTCAGTGAAGCAGAAACCAGCATCATTAGTGACGTCAAAGAAGATATGCCTGTACCTCAGCCTCTTCTTGAAAACGAGGTCAAACCCGGCTGTCCACAGCTGATTCAATTAGAAACACCTCCTGACATTACAGAAGAACTTAAAGTGCTCACCGCAGACTACCCCGGCAGTTCGAGATTCACTGTAACGGCTGTTTTAGATGAGGAACCAAATGTTCTACAAGACTCGAGTTCCAGTGAAGATGACTGTGGGAGTATAGCAGATAATGGTCTGCCTTTAGTTGATTTAACAGGTTCGAACCCTTCTGCGGATTTGAAGAGCACAAGTGCTAGCACTAATTTGCTTGATCAAGTGTCGGATGTTCCACTGATAGACTTTGACACTTTACGGGATCCGTTGCTTAGGCCAAATCCACCAACTCTGGATCTGGCATCCGTTCAAACTGACTTGAGGACTGCAGGTGAGGTTTAAAAAGTTCACGGTGTTGAGGAATGCAGGGTTGATTCATCGTGGTGTTAGCACTCTGCTTTCATCAATGCGTACCAAGGTTTGATTTCACGTGTCGGTTGAGTTTGTTGGTTCTCTATTCTGCCTAGGGTGATTTTGTCTGGTTACTCGTGTTTTTCCTCTCATCAAAATCCCATTTAATTTGATCAGTCTTAAGTTGATTTGCAGTCTAAAGCTCGTGTGCTTGGCAATATCAAAAATGTGAAACTTAGGGCGTTTTCCGTGTGACAGAACTGACGAGCCAGACCGGTCATTTGGACGGACTAACTCTACAACGCCTTTCTATTAACACACTTCGAAGGTGATATATACTCCTCCAGAAGAATGCGAGGCATTATCTTGCACGTGTTCTTTCAAATTGTTGCATTTATATTTGCAAACTGACGGGTCTGTCCGCCCAGTTCTGAGTAGTGTGTTCGACTCGTAAAGTGTGCTCAGGCCATGGGGCCCATCGAACCGAAGCAACACGACCCGTAGTCCACCATGCTGGCCACTCTCCTTCCTCATGTATTGCAATGCCGAACCTCCACTCCTACTAAAAATTAAAATTTAAACCGGAGAAAATAATGGTTTCAACCAAATTTTGTCTGAAATTTTTTGAAAAGAATTTTAGAATCGCTTGTTTTTACTTTCATTTTCTCGGGCACCGCCATCTTGAATAATTGTGACGTCTTACGGTTGCTCTGTTGTTAACGCGTCTCAATTATTCAAAATAGCGGCGCCCGGGAAATTTGAAAACAAAAACAAGCTAGAGCGGTTTTCAATTGAGTGTCGAAAGTAATTAGCGAATTACTTTGGTTTTGCATTACTTCACTCAGTGATTGGTTCGACGTTCTCGCGCCATTTTTTCAACCAATCAGAAGTGAAACCAAAAGAAACCAAAACTAATAGTGGCTCGCGCGTGCGCATTTTCCCTCGCTTTGTGTCGGCTGCGTGTAATTACTTCGAGTTTGATTGGTTTTCTGGATTGTCTGCGTCCTTTTTGATTGGCCAAAGTAATTACTTTGGTTTTGGTTTTACGACACTGGATTGAAACTCGCTCTATTGTGAAATTGATTTATTTCAGATACAAACGCTTTCTGTGGAAAACGTGGAAGCAAATTCCATTATAAAACATTATTTTCTGTGGCCTTTAAGCTGCAAGTGTAACCCATGTAAACATAAAGGAAGTCCCTTGTTTATTTCTCAACGTTTATTTTCAGATTGCTCACAATCGCCCCTTCAGTTTGAAAAGGAACTGGATGCCATGTTGGCGGGTATGACATTAAAAGATACCAATCTCAGTCCGATCCATAACAATGCGATGAAGTCGCAGGGTAGGTGCCAAGTGTCTAGTTGAAAACTAAACAAAAGCACTGTGAAGGTAATCTAATCCAACAAAAAGAGGGAAAAGTGCGTGTTATTGGAGAGGTTAGACAGTTTAAGCAAAGACAACAGCAACGTCAACAAAAACGTCACTTCAAAATATAACTTATACGCTATAGTATAAGTATTTTGAAATTATTTCATCTTGTTCACACGATGTGCAGTACGGGCTAAGTATCCTGTAAATGGTTGGGTGAGAACGGTTTTGAACTAAAGAAGATGAATGTTTCATTGTTGCATGCGCACGTTTTCGTCAAAACCTAAAAAGTTGGTGGTTTCACGTTGTTGTTTTCTTGAGTACGGCAAAGAAATGCACGTAAATTCTTGCTTTCAAATTCTTGTTTTTCTCTTTTTAACTAATACTACGGGCAGAGCGTGCAAGATGGAAAAATCATGAAGTAAATGCCCAAACTTATACTTTGAAGTGACACTTTCGTCGCCATAGCCGTCGTGGTTTCTTAAACTCCCTTACGTCAAATGCAAACGGCAAGCTACTGCTTCTCATAAAATCATGAAAATTCTCTTTACTGTCGTCTCTCTCTTGGTGCGAAGTTGCCCGATATCAGTTAGGCTAACAAGCAAGGAATCATCTAAACTGAATTACGTTACTTTGATTTTTGGCAAAACTCGACTTTCAGCCCGACGTACGTTTGCTGTTGACGCGGTGCTTAATCTCTCTGCTGACGGCGGTGACATTTTGGTATTCCAAATTGAAGTCTCTTATGCTAAGAATGTGTTTTCTGAATCAAACGTAACCGCTGATCTATCTATACGTAGTGGTATAGATGTCCTTTAAGGCCGGGACACACTAGGCGATAAGTCGCTACGACACGTCGCGGGGAGAAGTCGCCGCAAGAATTCGCCTCGTGACACGGTTAATTTTGTGAAAATTACTGTCGCTGCCATCAGTTGCACGAATTCAAACCAGTTTGAATTCGTGTGACTGATCGCAGCGACAAAATTAGCGAAAACAGCCTTGTCGCACCGTGTGTACTCTTCCGGAAGCAAGTGGCTGCGACAAAATATCAATCAACCAATGAGAGCGTCATATGGTCGGTCATATCGAATTAGAAAACTAGTTCACATTCCCCCGCATACGAGATCATTGTGTGTGCACCGAATAGGCGTTGTGTCGCAGCGACTAGTTTTGCAAGTAGTCCACAATGAGCGTCTTGTCGCGGAGACCTGTCGCTGCGACTTGCCGCCTGCTGTGTTTCGGCCTTTAACAACGGTTAACGTTCACATTGTGACCAGACACAGCCCGATGCTCTTCTGGTTTGAAGAAATTTGAATGTAGCTCAAAGAGTTACAATTAGAAGACCCAACGTTTGGAAACTTCTGTCTAGTGCCTTCATCAAGGATGAAGACACCATACAGCTGCGTCTTTGATTCGCAACTTTTTAATTATATCTCTCAGATAGTACGCGCGCTGTGATTGGCTAAATTAGCGGGCCGTATTCCACAGTACGGCCCGCTAAATTTCAAACGTCGATAAAACATTCTCTAGCAAGTTTTTCATGTCGTTTCTGTGACAAACTTGTAAACCTGTTTGAATCTTGCAAGCAACTATTTCAAACAGCCAAAGAGATTTACTTTTTTTTCGGATTTTAACACGGCAAATTTTCGTGGGAGTTGAACCTTCCGCTTGACCCCAACTAGTCAGTTCCTTTCCCGCACGGCTGATTACGACAGAGATATAATAAACACCTTACTAACCTCGTTTTCTCGTTCCGTACTGTAAAATTAGGGATCCTTTTTTTTTTCCGGTCCGTGATTTTACAGGACAGAGCGAAAAAACGTGGTTAGTAAGGTATAAGCCACATTCAAATTTCTTCAAACTAGAGTAGCATCAATCTACTGTATATCAGGTATCCACTAGGTAACCACTTTCAATTTTGCCCTCTTATTCTTTGGCCACCCTCTCCTGTTAGAGCTATTAAGTTAGACAAGGCCTGAATCGTTATAGTAAGTAGATTAAAACTTAAGGGGGGGGGGGGGGCGGACTGGGAAATTCAAGGACAGCGACGCGTAAAATATATACTAATTGAACTTTCTGGTGGGAAATGGTAACGTTTTTTGTACCCCGTTTCAGAGTTCTGGAGAAGACAGATGGATGACCTCGTAAAGTGCACAACACTGAACCCCACTCCGACTTCCACAGTATCGTCAAGTAGTGCTGCAGGCAGTGCGGCTGATTTACTGAGTTAGTAACTTAAGTCAAATTAGGTTTTTTAACTGAGAGGTGACTTTTAATTTGTTCAAATGCCGATGAACACAAAATGTGCAAAGTTTCAGATGGTGATGGCCATAATAGGCCCGTTGCATGACCGTGTCACGTGAGCTTGTCAATCATAAGCTTGCCATCCAACAGCTGTTTTTCCATACAAATCTGGGTCAATTTTTTGAGCATTAAAATCACGGCTTAAATTCTCTCACATCAATGTCCTCAAATTGACATTCTTACAAATTTTATCAAGTTGTTTCCATTCCTAGCATCTATTTTGTACCACGATCATTTTTTAATGATTGACAAGGTCACGTGACACGGTCATGCAAAGGGGCCAATGCTTGGAAATCCAGAAACATGATTAGCTTTTATTTGAGTAGCTTCGAAAATGCTCGTTGTTTTTCACGCTTCTTATGCAGCAATAGGTGGCTTCGATGCTGTTTACACATGACAGCTCGCACTGGTACATCGTTGGTGGCATCGAGAACGTAACCAGAAAATATCTATTTGCGTCATAGCCGTGGACCTTTAGAGCGGAGGACGAGGATGATTACGATTACGATTACGAATCAATCTCGACCCCGGAGCTCTTTTCATGACTGAGGGAGAGAAGGGCTCTGGGGAACCCTGAAGTAAAGTGTCTTCTCATTGGTTTCGTAAAGAAGAATCAAAATGTCTTTGCACGCGCCGTAAACTTCAAATAGCCAATGTTTGGCTATAAGAACCCTAGGGCACATGTTCTCCTACATATAGTTTCCCAGAGCCCATCCGAGGCTCTGGTGACGAGAATGGACTACGAAAACGAGGTTTTCCGTACTGAGCATGTGCATAAAGTTTGGTGGCCGACATTTTTCGAAGTGCGCGTGCTCAAAACGGAAAACTCGTCCTCGTCCTCCGATCTAAAGGTCCCTAATGTTATGATTTTGTTTCCAACTCGATCGCATGTTACGTGTTCGAGAATACACCCATTTTACACTTGTGTGCTTAGTTACCTGGCCTTTGAACGAAAGTGAGGCTGGAGTTGACCTTACTTGAACAGAAACCTCACTGCTTTTCTTATGTTTATGTTGTTGTTCTCATGCTAATTAGAAGAAATTTACATAAAAGCAGTGAGGTTTCTATCAAAGTAAGGTCAACTCCAGCCTCACTTTTACTCAAAGGCCAGGTAACTAAGCACACAACTGTATGGTTTATTATGCTGGCATGGACGGTGTTGACATGACACGAAAAGTATGGGATTTTTGCGTCGTTGTCTCGCTGAGGATGACAGAAAGTTACTTAAAAGTGAAACGCACGTTCGGTTGGAATTTTTTTTTTTTATGCGTATTATTAAGTGATCTAGTCAACGTCGTCATTGTCAAAAGCCCGATTTTTCACTGGCCACGCAAGAATCTTGGTCATCATTTGTATCATTCAATCATTTATTATAGAAACAAAAGAGAGGTTAGCCTGTGTTGGAGGCAAATTAAGGGAGGGGCGCTACGCAGGCTAGCATCGTGTTTACGGGAAATGGGCCCCTGTTGTCTACACAGAGAGATAAGATTGAATAGAGTGTTTTCACGCGACGTCACGGCGGCCATGTTGGTGTCCTTCTCCGGGAATTGAGCTCTATTATCATGCAAACGTTTTCTTTTCTTTCGGTGGAAAAACGAGAAAAACCTTAAGGCTACCTCTCGAATAGAAATTTCTGCCGTTTCTTTTGGGACTTTTACACCCAAATTCGAAAACTAGTTCTTTTGCCAAAGAAGGAATAAACAGAAAGCTCCACCTTTTCTTTTTTCAGAAAAAAATATTTTGAACACTCTCGCAAGGGTTTTATTGCAATAGAAAGCCCGTTTTAGAATGGATCAAGGCTTTAACAATATTGAAATATGGCTGTAAGCATTTTTATGCCTCCTCAGTCTTTTGTACACCTTAGATTAGTACCCAATTCATTTGGTAACCAATAGGCCATTTCCGAGTTCATGTCTCCCTCATCTTCAAAGCGAGTCTAAGTACGAAGTTTTTGTGATGGTAATTAGTTCTGTTTTACACATGAATGAAAACTAATTTTCATAAGAAAAACTTCGCACTTAGACTCGCTTTGAAGATGAGGGAGACATGAACTCGGAAATGGCCTATTCAATTCGCGAGTCATTTTACAGTGAAAGTAGTAACAAAACACATCCCCGTAAATTGACTGCAGTGGGCCATTTCCGAGTTGATGTCTGTGTCTGTTTCGAAGTGAGTCTTGGTGCTCAACTATTTAAAGGGAAATGAGTTTGATTTGCATAAGAATACGCAACTCATTTCCATTTGAATGGTTGGTTTTACAGCAACTCGGAAATGGTCCATTAATACCTACTTTTGTGTGCGCTGTCCTATTACTTGTAATCAGAATGACTTGGAATTTCTGTTCACATTTTCCTTGCTTGGTGAAACGTGAATGAAATGATCACCGTACAGGATTTAACTCGGTCATTTTCCAGAATTTCAAAACTTTAATAACATAAGAAAAGTCACATTATTTCATTCGTGCACCAGCGATTCAAAAGATGGATATCTTGCTTGCGCACACGATATTTCGCCTGTTGATCTCTAAAGTGAGTCGCTCATTTACAAATCTAATTCATCTCCATTTGAATGGTTTTGCACTAAGGCTTGTTTTGAAACGAGAGAAAGTGCGACGCTCTTGAGATCCTTGCTTCATACGTGTGGTATCAAGAGTTGTTCTAGCTTTTCCTTCTTTGAATGGGATTCGCGATTCTTCGTTATTTTTCGTCTTGATTTGATGAGTAAAAATAGACATTCAGAGTTCGAAGAGAATTCAATCTACCTATTTTCCTTATAAAAACAGATTCCCAACATATATTATTGAATTGTAATAAAGTATGATGCATGAAAGTGTCTGCCTTTCTCAAGTTGTTCTTTGTTCGTGTGGCAGCAAATCCGAAAGAAAGACGAAAAAGAAATACTGTTCAAGCCTAATTTTGGTGGAAATTGCTGATTAAAAAAACAGCATCTTGTTTTGGCGTAGCAGCGTAAAGGCGCCATTGAAATGAACGGTTCATGTTCTTGGAAGGTGGTTTCGTACCGTGAAAAAAAGTGAAGAGAAACAACCCTGCATGACTGCAAGATGAATCAAATAATTCACTTCCGATTAACATCCGCTTACGCTTCATTACCCATCTATTGCAAAGAAACTATTGCACTCCCATTCTTGCCTTATTTGCGCACAGTGTTTTTGCCAATCTTCAATTCTTGGAGTCTACAAATTCCAATTTTTTTGATTAAACCGGACCGTCAAGCGATGTAAAAGACTGGAAAACCAAACAAATTGGGGTACTTACCATTTGAAATTATTTCGTCCGGATAACAGGCGTTCCTGGGAAGTGGCTTACAATTATCCAACGGTTTTCTGATATCCATGGAGATTTCAAATTTTTTTTGTACACTCCGTGGTTTCTTTGATTGATGGACCAGGGATCGCGTTAACGCAGAAATCGTGCATTTTTACGCAAATAAAATCCAAAAAATGCATCATCGAAATTTTATTGCGTCCCAGGACGCAAGGCACTGACTTAAATAACTCACACAACTTGCTTTGATTTGTCAGTATATTGTTGTTTGTAAAACTGTTGGAGCGATCTGTGATCATAATTGAAGTTCTAAGAAATGGGGTTTAAAACATCTAAAACGGTTAAAACTAAATTTTCGACCGCCTTCTGCGGTCTTCTTCAGAGGAATGTACTCTGCAAGTCACTGAATGCAAAAATATAGCAAAAGACGTCACTGTTCGTTGCTCCTAAGGGAGGAAACCAGTGATGCGTAAACCCTTGGAAAGGGTGCTCTTTCATTAACAGTGTTCTTGTCCAGGAATGAATGTAACGGCTCTAGAAAAAGTCTTTGTCGGCCGGTCCTATGCATATGCGTCAATATTAATTCCAAGTTGGTTACTCTCTTCTTCTCATGATTTAAAACATACTCTTTTTCTCGCAGAGGGTCACCAAGATTTTGGGACCCCCCAAAAATGCTTGGGACCCCAATTTGGCCGAACATGCGGGTTCCAGGAGGACCCAGATTGAAAAATCCTAGTGCCATCCCTGATGGAGTTTAACCAAGTGCAACGCTTAAGTCAACGAAAACATCGCTCCAAAAATTTAACTTAGTGCTATCATAAGTATTTCGCGATCATTGCATCTTATTCACGTTGTACAATACGGGAAAACTATCCTGTGTTACTGGATGGGTACGAACAGTTTTAAAGTAAAGACAAAACGAATGATTCACGGCTGCATGCCCACGTTGTTATGGAGTACAGCATAGAAATCATGCCCAGAAATACGTCTCGCACGTGCAGCACCTGTCCAGTATTGTCCCTCTTTCCACATCGTGCTGCACACACAGACCTTTAGCTACGGGTTTATGCTCTCAATCGCAAACTGCAGTTTGCCGTCAGAGGTAAGGACGTTTCTGTGCATTTAGCAAGACGTTTGCGCTCTTTCTCGAAAAACATGGAATTTTACATGTTCCTGGCGGTGCCATGTTTGTTTTTCTATTCAATCTCAACGTCGCTTAAAATGTCCGAAAACTCTTAAATATGTCACCGCAGAACCCTAACAAGTTATCATAAAAGGATCGAGCTTAGGTATACAAGAACCAATCGGTTAGCCTTAAATGCGGGGTCGCTAAGTTTAATTTGCCTAAAAACTCTGCCGTATTTCACTACCGCTAGAAGAGGTGTTTAACGTAAAAACGTGAACCGCAAACGTTAAACGCGAAGGCAAGGCCAAAGTCACGTGATATTTTAACGTTTGCGGTAATTCCGGAAAAACCCGTAGCTAAAGGTCTCTGTAGCTCATATTTTTGCGGTACACAGTGTGGAAAACGTTTTCTAAGACACCAAATTAACTCACAAAAGGTCTCCAAAATCAGATTTAATGCTAACACCTTTCCTCGCTTTTTAACAACAAAACCGAAGAACGTCATCGAGACGTTTTGCACATGGTAATGTAATCTGAATAGGGCGAGGCCGCCAAGTCACACTCACCATGAACCCTTCACGCAATACAGACGAAAATAGTCCGAACAACAGCACAACGACGTGAAATCAACAAATTTGAGCTTTTGACAACAACTGAAAGTGAGCATACAAATGTAAACACTTCACTCTCTATTTTAACTCTGAAACCGCTCCGTCCTCTCGTACCCAGTTTATTTTGAGGATAATTCGCCCGCACTGTACGACGTGAATAACATGATCTCTTCTCTAAATTAACGATTATCGTTAATTCGTAATTTGCTTTAAAATTACTATTATCGTTAATTTAGGACACTTTGTCCCAGGACTTGTGGTAGCAGAGAAAATAAGGAAATAAAAAAAATCATATCCGTGGATTAGATTTGAACCCGGAGTTTCTACTCTACAGGAACCGCTTCTTTCCGCTTCAACACTGAAGATCAAGACACCGCACTCTCTAAAAAAAAAGATGTAAGTCTCTCATTCACAACTTGCACAATGCCATTATGCAATCCGTTCTGGGGCGTTCTTTGCATACAAACTATTCAAGGTATTTACTCTTGGGACTGTATCATGCTTCAGTGAAAGGGTTATCCATTGTTTTTTTGTCAAGAACCCTCCAAAACGGATTGCATCATGGGATTGTGCAAGTAGTGACTAGAATATCGCTGGACAATACACCTTATTCCAAAATGGCCGCTGATTTATGCGCATACAAATTGGCCCTTCTTGGCTCGTTCAAGATAAAATATTCTTTGAATTTTAAGCTTAAGAACGAGGCATCAAGGGCTAATTTGAATAAGGGAAATGGTCAAAACTACTACATTCGAACAGGACCCACCAAACCACAAAATAGATGGTGTTGTCTGCCTGCACACCCCCTTCCTTAACGTCAAAAGATGGTATCTATATTGCATAGCCACCCCTCTATCCAGCAGTAGAAAATTACAGTGAGATTCAAACCTCACTTTTCTTGTTTGTCTAGTAATGCCGACTCTTGCTAGCTGAATATTCCTATGTCAACTCAAATTTAAAAGCCAATAAAATTTTGTCGGTAATGTTCATGTGATAATTTCGAAGATACGTGGTGTCTTTGAGAACCCCCCTACTCGAAAGGTGGGTCCTGTTCGAGTATAGTAGTTTTGACCAGTTCCCGAAAAGCAAAAGAATATTTAAATGGCGGCCAATTTCCATATCGCTGTCATCCAAGATCCCCGCAAACCAGCATGGCGACAGCGGAGTGGAGGGAAGTTCCTCAATGCTCTCCTTTGTTTTACTCAATTCAGAATTTTCCTCCTTAGAAAGTTCTTCCTCGTCTTCTATAGGTTCTCGTTCCTTACTTGATTCCCAATCTAATTTATTGATCGCGTTCTCGTTATCCTCCAAACTCGGCTGTGGTTGATCGAGTTCATTCGTCGTGTCCGAGGTCTCGACGAAATCCTCTAACAAGCCCGACGCATCATCGATTACATTCAAAGTTGAGCTACGACTGTGAGTAATTGGGCTATTAGTGGTAGCAGGAAAACCTCTTCGACATAATAGCTTTAGAAAAGATAAGGACAAAGGTATATCCACCAATCGGCTGTCCTGTAAACTCTTAGCAAGGAAAATACCGAAGACATGAAACAGCTTAGCAACCCTTTCCGTATCAGGGGCATCCTGCGGTAGGGGCGCAGGAAAGAGACCTCCAGCACGCTGTAAGTAGTAGCCCCTTGAGCGGATGCCATGACCAATATCGACCTACAGAAAAAGAGTCGCTTAACTTCCATAAAAAAAGGTTTCTCTCCTTTTTCTAACCAAACCGCCATTTTGGAATAAGGTGAATAGTAAATTCAGAGCAAATTACGAATTAACGACAACAGGTAATTCAAGGAAGAGAATGGGTTGGACCATAGTTGATCGAGGGGACTGGTTATGAAACCTTAAAACCTTCAAAAGCGATAACAATGTTGTCGTAATCGATGTGGAATTGACCGTGACCCTGCACAATCTTTTGTTTTGGTCTCACACGGGTTCCCAAATTAGTTGCGCATAATTTAATCGAAGGATTTGATTGGTTATCGTATCGGAAAAAAAAAATGTTTTGTGCAGGGTCAAGGCCGAAAATACGGACAAAAACATCAAACAAAGGAACTTGTTGAGTTTCATAACCATCTCCATGCATAAACTATGGTTGGACGTAAACGAGATAGAGTAATCGCGAAAAACTAACGATAGTGCAGGTGGCGTTTTTCGTCGACGTCTCCGTCGTGGGTTTTTTAAGTTCATAGTGAGGCCACGTCGCAGGGACTATGCCAGTCGCTCCTGGTTCCTTCTTTCCTTTGGAACGCCTACAAATAACGTAAAAACGACCACACGAAGCGAAAACAACCCATTTATGAAACCATGAGTATAATCCAATTGTATATTCACCTATTCAATTATTACAAAAAAAATCATTTTGAAAAGTCTAACTACACAAATAGTTCTGCCTCAAGCAATAACTGCATTTTTGATTATACGTGAATGCAAAGTTCTCCCATGTTTGCCACTCCTCAGAACTGTATTTTTGTGACAGTCTTGAACCGGACTGGATGAATTAAGAGACGTTCCTGGATTCAACAACAGGATAACATGGACAATTAACTGAGTCTGACATGCAATTGTTCATGCCAAACGTCATGCTGGAGAGCGGTTTCCATTTCGAATAAAGCCGATCAAAAATGACGAAACAAGACAACATCGTCCAAAAGTCAAGGCAATGACTGCAAAAACGCGATGAAGCGCGTTCCCGGCACGTTGCAAATGTTCTGGAATTGCTTAATCTGATTGGTGATAAAAGGCGGCAATTTCTGACACCTGTGACAAAATAAACCCGGGGGTTTGCATAACCAAAGCTATTTTGCACAAATTTGTTGCTTTGAAGCATTTGTTTGCTAACTAGACTATGAACAGACTTTGTCTTTGCTGAGTATTGGTAGCAAACGGCGAACAAAAACGCTAATACTGTTAATTTATACAATGTTTAAATTTTCGCTCGGTTCTTGAAACCAACAGCTCTTCGCATCGCATCTTGTGAACCTTCGATGAAACACAGGAGTTCTTTAAAAAGCCATTTCGCGAGTTTTTCTAATTCAAGTGGAATCCCTTCTCTTTAGTGGCTGCTAAAAGTTTCTCCCGCATAACTTCTTCCGAAGAATATTCCGGCAATTTGAGATAATGGACGCAAGTGTTGACAGAAGGAAAGGAGCCATCTCCTTCACTTTCTTTGCGTACCACGGTGAGGCGCGGATGTAGATTAGCGAGACCGCCAGGAGGCAGAGATGAACAACCAGTGGTGAACTGAAGAAATGCCTGAAAACGATAGGAGTACATGTATCAAGAAGAACTTTGGCGTGAGCTTACATGACGCAGTCTCCTAGTTCACTGTAGCCTCGTTTTCAATGCGAGGTTGTTATGATTGTAATTTTGTTGAGTACTATGATATAATAAATAAAAGACATAGTATGAACTTACTCGTGCATTTCGTGAGCTATGGTTACTCGTGATGTTTTTAAAGTTCTCAAATTGCACTCGTCTACGGCTCGTGCAATTTTGAGAACTTTCAAAACATCAGCCGTGCTCATAAATCACAAAATGCGCGAGTTCGCGTTCATACGATTTCCAATAAAAATGAAACAGTTACATAAGAAGAGTTCTCGGATGATTTAATAGCTCAGTGATGGAGAAATCAGTTTCGACAGACAATTAAAAAATCGCTCTAAGTTAAAAGGAAATCTAACCCCTCACCTTTCTTTCGTCGCCGTTCATGTTGACCAACACATTAACAAATCTCTGGAAACCAGGAGTGTCCCTGGTGTAGCCAAACTTTGGTTCGGTGTAGTTCATGATGTCTTCCCTCGTCCATTGTGGAACTTGCTCTCCGCTTAGCATTAGCTGCAGCTCATCAGGCGTGAAGGGACAAAGCTTCTCCATTGGAAACACAGCGGAGAAGCCATCTGCAAAAATGCAACAAGCATTCAACATGAACGACTCAGAGATCGACGACAGCGACGTGCACGAAATCGTCACCTCAAAATAGAGCGACTTTCGTAAGACCTAGAAAAAGTGTTCGCAATTCGTTTCACGAGCCAATGTTTGGCAAGATTAAGACAAAGCTTCTCTTTATTCCCGCCAAAGAAACTCTTAATATGGGCAGTAAACAGTTCGATTGCTTAATCACATTACTGCATTTCAAATGACGTCAACGCGAAACTTTCCAGAAAGTTCCATGAAGGGATGACGTTGTTTGCTTGCACGTTGGCAAAGCCAATGAAAATTCGCTCACGTTTGTTTTTGCCATCTTTGGTTTCACGTTTATTTTTCAAGGTCATATGAAAGTCCCTCTATCACATGCGTGTTAACAGTATTGCTCCTTTCAAGGGCTCATGTGCTTCTCGTTCCCAGCTTTCTCGTGCCTTTGTCATCACAACCATGTATTTCATTTGTATGCCTTACATTGTTCCGCAGAAGTGGCTTTATCAACTGAGTTGATCTGGTAAATTTACCAGCAGAGAGAAATTTGAAAGCTAACGTTTCGAGCATTAGCCCATCGTCAGAGCGAACTAACTCATGAGCGAAATGACCCATTCGCTTTGACGAAGGGTGAGCCCTTGAAATGGGTTTATCAACTTGGTTGATATGGTAAATTGAGCACCGTAGAGAATTTGAAAGCTGACGTTTCGAGCGCTTCCCAATTAGCTCTGACGAAGGGGTAAGCTCGAAAGGTCAGCTTTCAAATTCTCTACGGTGTTCAATTTACCATATCAACCAAGTTGATAAACCCATTTTAAGGGCTCGCTCTTCGTCAAAGCGAATGGGTCATTTCGCTCATCAGTCAGTTCGCTCTGACGATTGGCTAATGCTCGAAACGTTAGCTTTCAAATTCTCTCCGCCGGTCAATTTACTATACGGTATCAACCCAGTTGATAAACCCATTTCTGTGTTTCACTTAACCACCGATGAAGAGCATTGCTCATTTGGCATTGAAAATCAACAATGCCGAGTTCATTCTATACGCTTCCATTCAAGAAACTAGAAACAAGACTTAATCAGATTGGGATTATCAAAATGAACACAAAGCATAAACCGGTAACATAATTTCGCCCAAGGAAAAAAAATAAGGGATTTAAATTTGTTACCTCTGAATGCATCTAACTGGCGCTGAACGCCAGTGTATAAACAGAACTGTTTGACAAGCTTGATGTACTCCTCGGCGTTTTCTATTGTCAGCATCTGGAAACGAAAAATGGGTCAGTACCAGTTCACAGAATTAAAAGAACCAAATCTTCCGCAACTCTAAAACAAACCCATTACTGATCGCGACATTAGCCTCCTTTGTTGATAATCTTATGGCTCGTCTCCTCCTCCAAAGATTGCGGGACGAGCCAAAATACCACGAAGGAGGCAACAATATCCTCACAACAAGCGAAATGTTAAGATACGCAAGTCAAAGGGTCATAATCAACCTTAACTGAAAATAAAAACGTATTTCCAGATGTTTAGCCTATCTGTTACTTTCTCAATTTCTGGCCATTACTTATCCTCCTCTTCGCGTCAACTGGTCACCACCTTAAAAGGTCCTTCTTTAACCTGTCACGCAATCCTTCCAAAAGGTTCAATTGGTCGCTTCCGTGGCGAACAGTTCCAGCTTATGTTCTTAGTTACCTGTTTAGTGACCAACAACGCATCATTTAGTGACCAACAACGCAACACACCTTTTCGCCACCATTGAAAGTCAGATCCACCTCGCTAACGCCATACACCTTAGATGACGGTGAGAATTGAAATGTTAACCTGAAAATCACGGACATGCAATAGACATCCTTTAGTACATCACCTATTTGACGATAAACCAATCCTATTTTTAAAAAAATATAAAAGGCCCCTTTTTCTGAGTTGCGAGCTTGGAAGTCCAGGAAAAACCGTCGCATAACTAAAAACAACAATCTTGGACAATATTCTTGGGTCACATTTGCACTTGTGACTCTTTTAACCACACGCGAAGCAAGCAGCCGCGCGCCCCTCCCCCACCAATGTTGTACATTAAGGAATCGTATTGGGCAGAGGAGGGGTGCGGGGAGGGAGGGATGTGGTGCCTGTAACGGAGTTTAAAAATATGGCACCGCCTTGGGAAGTAATTCTGAAATCATCAATAATTACGAGTTTGCAGCATGGTTGTCCCACGAAATTTTGGTTATTTTTCTCATTGAAGAGCTATCACAACAGCAGTAAACGTGCCGACAATAACTACAGCTGGTTTTACTTTAAAAGATAAACGAAAAGAAGCTGTTACTAACCCTAAATCATCCACACTGCATTCGACCCCGTGCGTTGTTTTTAGTTTTAGCTCTGATATCCTGGCTTTCTTCTCATTCGCAGATAGCGACTCGTCGTTGTCAATGTCATTTTTCCTGGCGACTAAATCTTGCAGCTGTTTTAAAAACGAAGCCCTGTGCGGATCAACCATTTCCATATCGCTGTCATCCAAGATCCCCGCAAACCAGCATGGCGACAGCGGAGTGGAGGGAAGTTCCTCAATGCTCTCCTTTGTTTTACTCAATTCAGAATTTTCCTCCTTAGAAAGTTCTTCCTCGTCTTCTATAAGTTCTCGTTCCTTACTTGATTCCCAATCTAATTTATTGATCGCGTTCTCGTTATCCTCCAAACTCGGCTGTGGTTGATCGAGTTCATTCGTCGTGTCCGAGGTCTCGACGAAATCCTCCAACAAGCACGACGCATCATCGATTACATTCAAAGTTGAGCTACGACTGTGAGTAATTGGGCTATTAGTGGTAGCAGGAAAACCTCTTCGACATAATAGCTTTAGAAAAGATAAGGACAAAGGTATATCCACCAATCGGCTGTCCTGTAAACTCTTAGCAAGGAAAATACCGAAGACGTGAAACAGCTTAGCGACCCTTTCCGTATCAGGGGCATCCTGCGGTAGGGGCGCAGGAAAGAGACCTCCAGCACGCTGTACGTAGTAGCCCCTTGGGCGGATGCCATGACCAATATCGACCTACAGAAAAAGAGTCGCTTAACTTCCATAAAAAAGGTTTCTCTCCTTTTTCTAACCAAACCGACGTCTACAGAAACGCAAACGCCAGGCGTGTATAAACGTATTCAATTGAAGCCCATTTCTTGCTGGTTGGTGACAACTAACGATCAAGTTCATGAATGATAGAAACAAGTAACGAACGAAATGATATATCAAATGAACGATGATTGAACTGCGGATACGAAATCAAGTAAAGCTATGATTCTCGCAGTTATGAACGCAATTTTTGCAATTGTGCAGAGAACCCTGAAAAATTAAGAACATAAAGGGGGTTTGAACCCGTAACCTTGCGATGCCGGTGCGACGCTCTAACCAACTAAGCTAGGAAGCCACTGATGTTGGGAGCTGGTCATTTAGTAGGTTCAAATGTTCCCGGGATAAATGAATTGCGGGAATTGCGTTCATAACTGCAAGGATCATAGCTTCACTTGATTTCGTATCCGCAGTTCAATATATGACTCATTTCATATATAATTTCGTTCGTTGATTCATTCATCACGGGAACATTTGAACTCACTAAATGACCAGCTCCCAATATCATTGGCTCCATAGCTAAGTTGGTTAGAACGTTGCACCGGCATCGCGGGGTCAAGGGTTCAAACCCCGTTGAATTCCTGAATTTTCCAGGCTTCTCTACGCAATTGAAAAAACTGCGTTTATAACTGCGAGGATCATAGCTTCACAAGTACGAATTTTACAACCCTTTCAGGGCTGTACGACCTGAATAAGCCAGCCGATTTCTATTTGCGCAACCGCGAATTAAGACAAAAGGATTTTCTTACCTCTCTTGCGGTTTCATCTACAATGACGTCATCACAAATCCACATGCCCAGGCTCTTGCGTTGAAGCTCGGCCGCCACAAGGGCGTAAAACTCGAGGGATGGGCCGAGACCAGTCCCTTCCTCATCTTCAAACTCGACCTGAAAAAGGGTTATCCTTTTATCACTGAAGCACTCAGTAGTAATAACAAAAAAGTTTGGTAGAAGGAATACGAAAACATCTAAATCTCTTTTCTCTCAAGGTACGATGGGAACGAAGCAGGGAGGTACGAGTCGAAAACTCTCCTCTTTATTCCTGTCTGTTTGACACAGGATCTTAAGATAAAAGAAATATGACAACCAACCTCTAAGACAGATTTGCGTTCACCGTGAAATCTCAATACGTTCATCGCCCAATCCAGCAACTAGAAATAAAAGAAAAAGATCAGAAAATGAATTGAAACTCTAGTTGGGAAACCGCACATGGTACAGAGAGTAGCGGAAAGGGTCGACAACGACATCACTAGATCGTTACATAATCTGATGGGGAAATTCGCATACCAAAGTAACAAGGTCTCTTACATTTGCTTGTGGACAAAATATTATAGCGAATATAAAAGAAGGGTGTGGAATAAGGAGTAGGAAAAGCGAAGCAGTGAGAGCACTCGCTTCCCACCAATGTTGCTCGGGTTGATGTCCTGGATGATACAAATCATACCACAAGCGGGTTGAATGACCCTACAGCGATGGTTTCGGGCTTTTCTTGCCTCTTAAAAACCACGTTGGTAGCTGCCAGAGATCTTTGTCTATGCTTTTGGTTAGTTTTTGATGAGATTCGTCCTTCGCTGTTCTTACGCAGACTATTTAACAATTATTCCATGAGCCCGCGTTGGATACGAGATGGTAAATAGCCAACGAGGCGCGTAGGCTATTACTAATCTCGTATCCAACAAGGGCGAATGGAATAATTGTTTTATTAAATTCTCAACCTTCGGGTTTGCTAAATTTTATTTAAGTTCAAGAAACGACCGGAAAGTGATGTGATTTCCGGGCGCCAACAATGTTATGCTGAGCGACATTTGCCGCACTCATTTCCATATAAGGTCAAACGCAGGTATAATGGCTGATAACCGAGATCCAGTGAACCAATGAGAAAGCTAGAATTGCATTATCTGAGGTTGAGAATTTAATAAAAAGCGATAGCCATTGTTAATAAGAGCTATCTATCGCAGGATTTTAGCCATTACTCCAAGATAAAGTACGAGACCTTTCTTAATTTTCTTTAGTTGTTAATCCATTTTCATTCTTCTCATACCTCAGACAAAAGAGAGCAAATAGTCGTAGTGAAATGGCACCCGTAGACAAAAAATAAACATATTTCATCTGCTGTTTAATAGACCATTTTCCAGTTGTAGTTATGTTACCTAGCCTAAGAATGGAAGCGAGGCTGCCGGTGACCCTGCTTCAAACCTTTGTGCTTTTCTAAAGTTAAAGTAGACTTATTAGAATTACAACCACACAATTAACATGATAAAAGCAGTGAGGTCACCGGCAGCCTCGCACCCATTCATACGCTAGGTCACTGATCAACAACTGTAAAATGACCTATAAACGAGCCAGAGTTTTTTGTCGGGTTTTTAACCATGAGGCGAAGCCAAGTGATTTTAGATCCGATGAAACACAACCTGCGAGTTTATTTAACGGCTTCAAAAAAATCACTCCACTAAAAAGCGTGTCCCTTTGGAGTCCGAACAAAGGTTCAAATTGTGAGAGGAGAACATTACTGTACACGGTAAACAAGCTATGCGTTATTAGTATGCTTTATAAAGAATTATAATGAGAGCGTTATCAGTTTTTAAAGCTCATGTAGGTGACAATTATTTGTGACCTGATAGGCTGTTTCGGTCATGAATTATTAATGACTGTTGGAATGAGTTCTATAGTGACACTTGAATAACGGTAGAACTGTCCTTTTCCGGTAAGTAGGACAGAAATTAGCTTATTACTGTCGTCAATCACCAGTTTTGCGATTGATGGGAGTCTCGATCTGCCAAGTAGCTTCCACTGAAAATGAAACTATTCGAAACTAGTAACCAAGCCCCTATATTCCGACCCGCGCGCCATCTTAACGGAAGAGCCTGCTTGCAGGGTATCTGCCCATTCGCTTCTTTCTTTTGCGGCAAAGAAAAATCTCACCTCATCTCCTCTCGGAACCTTGACCCTCTCATGTTTGAGACGTCCCACTCTGAACTCGTGTTGATCTTCTCGCCTGTGGCTTGGAGGGCGACTTCTCTCGAGCGCAACATCGCGCTTGTTTTGGAGCCACACGATCGCCCTAAAGGAAAAAAAAAGGTCTGTTGAGGCCTCCGTTGTCTGAAAGGTAGAAAGGACTACCCACTGGAAAAATCTCTTCCTAGTGGAATAGCATAGTTAGTTTTGAGAGTTTTGGGTTTTTAGCGTAGTTGGCTTTGAGATTCGGATACGTGGGCCGTGATATATCTGAAGGAGAGTGCAATACCGCTTTTGAAGACCAAAAATGGGTTTATCAGATATGCTAACTTTACCAGCTCAAAGAAAGTGAAAAGCTGACGTTTCGACTGTTAGCCCTTCGTCGGCTTTCAATTTCCTTGAAGTGGTCAATTTACCATAGCAACTCATCATCATCTTTATTTACCCTCGGATTTTAGAGTAGCTTGGTGTAACTAACATCTCCGATCATTTATCCTCCCAACCATGATACACTACAGAGGACAGACGATACCACCGCGCACTCAATGCCCTACTCTTTGCGACAAGTGTGTCGCTTCAGGCTTAAAATACAACCATTTACACAAACGACTCTTCACTGTTAATTTTTTGATGACCAGCAGTTTTGAGTTGTCCACATTACTGCGCATGCCAGTATTGTGAGATCCTAGCAACTGCCTGGTAAAAATATGACTAGAGGTCGTATTATTTATTTATTTTATTTTATTATTTTATTTTACCGTGAGCTTCCGAAAGCCGTGCAAGAAAAGTACAGCTGCCTGGTGTCAAAAGGAAACAAAAATGGGTACGTGCTGGTCAAAACTTCACTCCACGTTGGCAGAGCATTGCTTGCTAACACTAACGGGTCCTGGAAGGCAAGAAAATTAGATAAAAAATTAGAAAGGGCTTGGACTTCGGAACGCGGAAAGCTCGGATCGATTGCCGATCGGACGGACCATCACTTGTAGTCTTTAAACTATTGAACAAAGGACGTAATAAGGAAGTCAGCGCCGTGACGAACGTGAGGGTGATGTCACGAAACGCAACGTAATGCAATATGTTATTAAATACTACAACAGATACTTGTCTTGTGGTAGATTAAATTTCTTTCGAAAGTCAGAAGGCAAAAGCTTTTTTTGGCAAAACCTAACCTTCCTGATGCAACCGTAGTAGAGTAAATCCCAGACCCGTAAACTCTATAAAAATGTAATTGTTAAATCCTTAACCCGTAAAACTAATACTGGCTAATAATGGAAGGAGTGGCTAGCCTAAGGCCTGCGGCGATGAACGGGCTCAATTAAGTTGGATGATTTCCAGCAAAGCGTTTGCTTTGAAGAAGTCTAAAGGTTTCATATTAACCATATGGTTGGGAGTATGTTCCAGATTAAAATAGATTAGGGAAAAAGGAGCATGTGCATGGATCAGCATGAGATTACGGTTGCTGGAGGCTAGAGTGGTTTTCAATTGAGTGTCGAAAGTAATTAGTGAATTACTTTGGTTTATGATTACTTCACTCAGTGATTGGTTCAAAGCTCTCGCGCCACTTTCTCAACCAATCAGAAGTGAAACAAAAACCAATCGTGGCTTGCGCGTGCACATTTTCCCGCGCTTTGTGTCGGCTACGTGTAATTACTTCGAGTTTTGATTGGTTAACTGGATTGTCTCCGACCTTTTTGATTGACCAAAGTAATTACTTTGGTTTTGGTTTTACGACACTGAGTTAAAAACTGCTCTATTACCGAAACTAAAATAACTAATGAAAAAAAAAGTACTCCAAGCCAAGCATTAAAAAGGTTTTTGGGTGAAATTCATTTCTTACCTGTATTTGTTGCAATAGTTTGGTGGTTAGCTTTTTACTTGTAAAATCTTCGCTATCCACGATAAATCCGTACGTTTCATTACCTGGAAAAAAAGAAGACGACGAAAGTGGAATTGTTTGAGTACCACAAAAATGTCAGTGCACATTCTAAGCAGGTTCGAAAGGGTTTCCCTCGAGTAACAGCCGGTTTCCATCATCAGGTGACGCGAGAAGCTTCATTATTATATGACTAGCTCCGGGAGTGGGCAAGATGACCCAAATCCTGTGCTGTGATTGGCTGACCGAGCGGGCAAGATGGAGCTATACTGCCCGCTCGGGATTTCTCGCTTGGTCCCGCAAGATCAAAGATAATTTTTTTGGTGTTTTATCTCATATAATAAATCCTTTATTGGCCAAGCTTATTCGGTCGGTTTCTTGCGCGTTTATGGATCTCGACTTCGTCTCGGCCAATATGCAGCCATCTTGATATCACGCGTGGTCAATAACCCATACGTACTGCGAAAGTGGCTTTCGCTTAGTGAAAACCCTGTCGAGCCTCCTTAAGAATAGCGCGCGAAGATTCCTCACCATTTTTGCGCGCTGTCGGAGGTCCATAACCCAGAAGTGTCGACCTTGGCCAATCAGTTTACGGCATTATCTAAATTTGAATACAGGTCCCGCCAAGTAATGGCCAATCAGATTGGACCCAATGACCGCAACCCTCTTGATTGGTTCACAACGAAGAAGCCGCACGAGAGATTGCTCGTGCTAAATGCGAAGTCGTGGGCGGAACGCAATGCCGCTACGTTTTGTTCCCGCATAGTTAATAGATGTAGGCTGGTTATGAAACTCGACAAGTTTCTTTGTTTGATGTTTTTGTTCCCTTTTTTGGCCTTGGCCCTGCACAAAACCCGACAAAAACACGCTTTTTTCTGCAGGATAACCAATCAAAAGCTTCGACTAATTTATTCGAAATAAACTTGCGAACCAAAAACAAAACATTGCGCAGGGTCACGGTCGGTTCAACATCTAATTGCGACTGTATTGTTCATGCTTTTGAAATTTCCAGGGGTTTCATAACCAGTCCCTAGATTAACTATGGTTCCCGCAAAAATCTAGCAGTATACTACACAGACAAAGCCGAAAACTGATGGACCTCATTCCATGAACTTCTGGCTATGTTAAATGAACCACTAAATCAGTTTTTCGAATTTGCTAGCATGGTGATTTTTTTTCCAACAGGATTCCTTACCTCCTTCGCCAAAGCCATAAGCAGAGTTGGTGGATATGCCGTACAGGACTTTGAGCAGCCGAAGGATATCTTCAACTGCCGATACATCCGTACTAGAAGCGGAGGCCGGTACAGGGTCGCTAGCAAGCTTCCCTTTCCTCGTTGCTTCTTGCTTCACCTCTTGTGTATCCTCTGGATCCTCAGCCGGTGGGGAGGTGGGTAGAGAGGGGTCCAGAGTGTCGCAAAATTCCTGACGACAGAAAAGAATAATACAACTTGTTGATACATATATACATAGTTCATTGACCGCTTCCGAAAGGGGCTTTCAGGACAGGGCCAATAACACAACAACAGAAACAACAACAACAACTGTTAAGAATCCAAACTAGCTGGAGGCAAACCAGTAAGCTATATTACAAATGCAGCCGAGAAGTCGCAGTGGTGCGGCTCAAGGATGGGTGTTGAGATGAAAACTGCCCCCCCCCCCTCTCCCCCTCCTCAGTGTAAGATCCTAAAGGGTCATCGCTCCTTGCGATTTACCTTGTATGCGGCAATAAGCTGTGAGCAGTTTCTATTTTTCCGAATGCTTTTGGGAAATCCTGTTAGTTTCCACTTTTGGAGGAAAGCAGCGTTAGCATTTCTCTGAAGGAAAGAGATGACATCTGATTTGGGCAGCTCATCTGTGCCCAAATATCGCTCCACGTAGGACATTGTCCAGTGAACCTTGAAGGAAAATTGCACAAGAAAGTGAAAAAAAAAAGGCATTTGTACGCGGCGTGCCTGGAGAAATGTTGAACTTATTATTTTGAGTGTTTATATTTTGCTTTGTTTTATATTTCAGAAAGTAGGTATGTTCAAGGAAACCTTTACGCCTATAAAGAAATAACGATAAACCGGAGGAAATAAATTACGTTTGCAATCGAATTTGTGAAAAGTTTTCAAAAAAGCGTATTTGAGAAAATTAATTTTCGAATCGCTTATCTTCACCTTCAAATATCCTAAGGACTAACATCTTGAATAATTGTTACATGTTATGGTTGTGCTGAAATTCCAACCGTAACACGACAGTTATTTAAGATGTCGGCGTCCCGAAACTTTGACAACAAAAAGAAACGGACGCAACGCTTTCTTTAAAAAGAAAAGTTATTTCATCGACACTTGATTGTGAACATTATTTCCACATTAGAAATGCATTTTATCCGATGGCCACGCGGTGCTGATCGGAAAAAAACCGAGTGCTCCTTGGCAAGAGTCGAACCAACGACCTCAGTTCCGATTACCAGTTCGGATGCTCTAAAACTGAGCTATTAGAGACCCATTTAACTTGGTTCATTTCCCGTGGTTTGAAGTCATTTTTTTGTTGGAATGAAGGTTCTCCCTTAAAGGGCAGGCCTACCCACGTTGTGGCTACGTGTTTTGGGTGCGAGATTCAAATCGGGATGCTCAGCGTTCAAATCTTCTTCAGACTATCAACTGGATTCCCAACTAGCTGTCTTCGCCTTCATGGGTTTCCTAACTCAGGTGGCCTCACAGTTGTCTTCATAAAGCAGAGGTTCGTTTCTTTTTTTACATTCATTAGAACGGTCTTCAATTGAGTGTCGAAAGTAATTAGCGAATTGCTTTGGTTTTGCATTACTTTACTCCGTGATTGGTTCAAAGTTCTCGCGCCACTTTTTCAACCAATCAGAAATGAAACCAAAACCAATCGTGGCTTGCGCGTGCACATTTTCCCGCGCTTTGTGTCGGCTACGTGTAATTACTTCGAGTTTTCATTGGTTTACTGGATTGTCTCCGTCCTTTTTGATTGGCCAAAGTAATTAGTTTGGTTTTGGTTTTACGACACTCGATTGAAACTCGCTCTATCAACCACTTCCTGCAATTGTCACAGCAATCGAGAGAATGCCATCTTGAGACATCTCCAGCGAGCTTTAAAAGAAGGAAGGACGTATATTACCTTAACCTCGTTTAACGGTCTCTCTCTCACTGGTCTCCTATAGCTTATAGAATAGTTTGCTTTTTACAGAACTCGGATAATTTTCTAGCATATTACCGAGAAACCACCCATAAAGAAATGTTCTTTTTGGGAAAATTAAATCTGCGAACGGTACAAGGAGGGAGATGTATTACGCAACCACTGCCGGCAGCCATTTGCTCCGTTTTTGTTTACCCCCAAAAATTTTGCATAATCATTGTTTTCAATTTCTCCTGGGATATGAAGACGTCCCAAGGGAAGTCGAAAACAATGCCTAAGCAAATTTTTTGGGGGGTAAACAAGCTGTATTATAGGATTTGAGAAAGTAAGAAACGGCCGAGTCAGTCAGGGGCATGGTCCTGTTCCTGATGTGACATCACGATCCGTTCGCATATTGCATCGGTGACGTCACCTCAGGAACAGACCCGTGCTCTTTGCGACCTCCGTCGTGGTAGAAAAAAGCAGCTCCAAATTGACTTCAGCCTCGTTTTCAAAGCGAGTCTAAGGGCGACGTCTTTCTTGAGGACATCATTTTTCATTGACACAGAAATCAAAACCATATATCACAACCGAAAATAACTAACAAGATTAGCTTTAAAACCGAGGGGGTCGGATACTCGGAGATGGTTTATTGATATCAGTTTAGTTTTGAAGGTTGCATCCTGTGGGGAGATCTATTTCAACAGTGGAAGTTTAGGTGCACACGATTTACTTTGCGCAATCGGAGTCCGTCAGAATCTTAATCTTACCGTTGTTTCTGTGTGTTTTTTCGATTCCCGTGGGCTTTCCTCACTATCGGGGCCAGGGACCTCGCGGTAAGTAATACTGTGGAAATAAAACAACCTTGCGTTAACCAATTACAATCTCTGATAGGAAATAACTCGACAGGCGACCTATAAAAAGGGGCTACTTTAAAATGCCTTCGCATCCAACAGTATTTTTTTTGTTTACTGTAGCCTTTGCAGAGAGATTAGACAGATGTTGAAACATTTTTTCCCTGGATTTCCTTTTTTGTGACCTGGAATCGCCAGGTAAAATTCGCAATTTGTGACCGGCATTCCAAGAGAAAACTGGCAACAAGTTATCTTTGTACATACGTGTAAGTTGGTTCCCAGACTCTTCGCACTCTCTCGTTCTTAGATATGCCAGCAGCCAGTGCGACCTTCTGAACGTATGAGAATATGGTGGCTTTTGGATCATCCAGATTTACCTCTACCTCGGGGAGCTTGAAAAAGAGAGGAATGAGTTCACTAAAGGCATTCAAGCTATGCAAGCAGAAACCCATAAGGGTTGAAACGTGTAACGCGCGTTCACAGCTTCCGAATATTCAGTGCAAACTGATTGGTTGAATGTTTCAGTGCTAAGTACCATATTTGGAAACCCCTCGCTCTTGCTGTTCCAAATATGGTACTTAGCAAATTGAATGTTCAGAAGCTTGTTTCCCAGCACACAAGCGGTCGTTACACGTTTCAACCCTTATGGGTTTCTGATGCAAGTGATTCTTCCTCGAGGAAAAACACAGTACAAAAGCTAACAAATCAAATCATACCGTCATCGATGCCGGTCCCTTCAGTGCGAGCATCAAGCGCGTTTCTGTTGAAGTTGAAGGAACCTCCGAAGAGGAGCTTCCAGGTGATCCTGTTAAAACACAAAATCGTGAGGCTTATTCCAGGTTTTTCCAGTGGTTGATGCACTCACTTACCACTAATTTGCGACATACTAAAGTCTGCGTTGATATGATTGGTTCTCTGTTGTTCTCCGAGCGGCTTTTCCCAAAAAATGTTTGAACCGCATTGATTTCTATTGTCACTTGTTTTGCGGTGTCCTCTTTTGTCATTTGATTGATCATCATCAGCACCATCACCATCATCAGCATCATTATCACTATCATCAGCACCACCACCAGCATCATCACCATCATCACCACCATGATCAGCACCACCACCACCAGCATCATCATCAGCAGCACCACCACCACCATCATCCCCACCATCATCATCACCATCATCCCCACCATCATCAGCACCACCACCCCCACCCCCACCGTCATCCTCATCGTCATCGTCATAATTGGCCATTTTACAGTTGTTTGCGCCGCGACCTAGCCCATGAATGGCTGCGAGGCTGCCGGTGACCTTGCATTGATACAGCCCGCACTGCTTTTGTCATGTAAATTAGGTTGTTGTAATGCTAATAAGTCCACATTAACATTACAAAAGCATGAAGGTTTGTATCAAAACAGGGTCACCGGCAGCCTCGCTTCCATTCTTAGGCCAGGTAACTTAGCTACAACTGTAAAAGGGTCTACTGCAATATGTGGAAGACCCTGGCCGGGTTGTCATTCCGAAATCTGTTGTTCAAACCCCGGTAGAGCTTATCCTGGGTTAGAAGGACTTGCATTTCAGCTTATTTACCCATTAAGAAGTTCTCCCTCGAGATCGTTTCTCTTGAACTTGAGAAAATGTTTGGTTAAGAGCAATCGACATACACTAAAATATCTTCGGAACACCATTTCCACCCATACCGAATGAAAAAAAAGTAGGCTAATAATTCATGCTATCCCACATATAGAGTACAAACCATTGTTAACAATACCCCATTTCCGAGTTGCTGCATGCCTCAGTTTCAAAGCGAGTCCTGGAGCACATCCATTCAAATGGAAATGAGTTGCGTATCTTATGCAAATCAAACTCATTTCCATTTCAATAGTTGAGCACCAAGACTCGCTTCGAAAGCGAGACAAACAGCAACTCGGAAATGGTCGATTGCCAGCTACAGTTTGGACCTCTATTGTTTATTTCCATATGTGGGGATTTGGGCTAACATGAAGTTTTACCGAAAAGTACTACGCGGAATCAAACCTGACTACATCTCTGAAAATACCAACAAGGAGCTTACCTGGGGCAGGAATCATAATATCTTGCGTTTGCGCGATGTTTGTTCTTCCTGGTCGCGGGTCGAAGGCCGGCACAAGAGCTGAGAACTGCCTCTTGATCACGTGTTCGTCATCCCACGTACGGCGACGCCCACCACGTGACTCGGGTTCTTCTTCCACCTATTGACAGAAGGGATTATCAGTTAACACTTAAGTCTAAGGAAAACCTACAGTTTTCTTCAAAAAGATGTAAGGCAATGAATTTTAAGATAGACAAGTCAATCTAAGAAAGCCGGACGGAAAAAAAAACAATACAACTTCTGTTCGCTCTTCGCTTGCACAGAATTTTGCTTTAGCAGTATGACAGGTCAATTGCCCCTTGAATCTTGTTTACTGGCAAAAACTCCCACGATCTCCTACAGCTAAGCGGTAGAGCATCCGAAATATTGATCAGTAGGTTCGACTCCTGCAGAGGCACACTCAGAGGTTCTCTAAGTAACATCGGAAATACATTTCCATCTCCTTCACTCAAATATTGCACGAGTGACACCTTTCGCCTATTATTGCAGGATTTTTCCCGAGCATCCCTAAGTCACTATTCTCTACTTTCGAATGCCCAATAATATACTTAGTTCGCCCACAAATGATACTGTTGTCTTCCGACGTTCTCTTTGACGACCGCGACGCAGATCTTAAGGTCCCTAATAACAGCGTAAGACCGTCAGCGTAAGATCATCAATGGCACTTACGTCATAATCATCTTCATTTTCTTCGTCATTTTCGTCGTCGTCATCATCATCATCTTCATCGTCATCGTCATCGTCATCGGGTTCCGGCAGATCATAATCGTCTTCCAGCCCAGTCAGCAATCCAGAGCCTCGCATAGCTACGTACATATCCAAATCAGATGCTCGAGACAGGCTGCCGGCTGGGCTATTAGCTGAATTGCTAGCAGAGGTTAATAACCTGTTTACAAAGACAAAGGCGGTTTTAGTGCTGTTTTGCCTGCTATTTATAAGTTCATTTTTCCTTTTGTAATTTTAAAGTATGGAAGAAGGAGGGGGAAGGGGGAGGGGGGAAGGATTTACGACGTGGGGTGCTCAGTCCCAGCTCTCAATGACTCCACACGCAAAGTTCCGTTAAGTTCTTTATTTTTTTTGATGCCAGAAGCATAGCGTCCCCAAGGGGTTGTTTTTCACATACGACGCAAAAGCACAAACAACATACGAAAACGCGAAAATCTTCTGACCAAAAACACCTTTCTTTTGGCTAAAAGACACTTTTCAACAAAACGTTACTGTACAAGGAAAGGTTACGTTTATACAAACGTTGTGTCTGCGCACATTGCTCGTGACGTAACAGTTGCTTACAAAACACTTGTAGATTGATTTTACCTTCTAGCAGTTTCGTCCACGGCAATATTAACAGCGGCAGGGTTGTTTTCGACTACTTCTGTGACCACTTCACCAACGATCTCTTCTTCTCCAGTAGTTTGGGCGCTTTCACTAACAATCTCCTTGTTATTCTCAGCATCCCCTTCGCCAGCCGATACGTCCCCACAAGACTCCAACACTATGACCGACGTTTCTGCACCAGGAGTGTCGATAACATCGTCTGGAGAAAAGATTCCTTCATCTGGAATATCTTCAACTCTGACTGCTTCTACTAACACCTCACTGGAGACATCTTCAATCTGGGACATAGAGGAACTCTCCTGCTGGGGCTCGGGAGGTGATGGGTTTTCGGGTTCCTCTGTTGCGGGTTCCCCTTCGGATTGTCCCTCCTCCACTGCAGTTGAAGATGAAGCTTCTTCTGATGATGCTGTAGGTCGTGTCTCCACCACTCTTAAGTCAAACTTGCCGTCTGCTCCCATGCGATAAGAGTTCGAGGTCCCATTCTTCCATGAAACCTCTACCCAACCTACCACAAGCAAAAAAATCGCTCCATAACATGCCCATCAAAAAAGAATCTCAAAAAGGTTTGGCAATTAATCTTTTGAAAATGCTGAGACCGTCACAGACGTAGCCTTCACTGCCAGCCGAGCATGTCCAAGCTAAATATAATTTAGACCACAGGAATTTGTTAAATCGAAAAACGAATCTGAATAACTTGGTATATTTTCAAATTGAACACTTTCTTGTTGTTACTTTCGTCAATTATTAGCGATTTTCAGATTGGAGTACGATGACGACTACGAGTACTTAATACGAGTACGAGTTCTCAATTCTGAGCATGCGCATGTGCTTTAAACGTAATGCGCGTGCCCAGCGAAGAAAACTCGCCGGCCTGTGGGCCGAGCCATGCTATGCTTGAAGGACACCTGTAAGAACGTTCTCAAGTGTGGCCTTGTACTTTACGTACAACAGTCAATATACCAGACAAGAGTTGCGTAGATCGATATTACTGGTGCCGTCTGGTCCGTCTGCTTGGTCAGAAAGGGATTACGGAGTATGATAAGCGAGAGGAGAAGAGACCTGTTTCAACACCCGCAAGTGGGCCGCTGGCCGGCAGGGTCGCAGGTAAGGTAGACACACTTTCAATTTTTGTGATATGTACAGGAAATCGCACGAACGCGAGTGTCTACGGCTCGTGCAATTTTGAGTTTCAAACATCACGAGTGGCCATAAATCGCGACATGCACAAGCAAACTCAAACGATTTTTTATTTAATATATCCTCAGCAAAATCCCTCCACCGCTTTGTGACCATAGTAACTTGCGTATTGCACTCTGTAACCTCTTTTGAATTTTATCACCTATTTATGCATTCGTCATTAACCAATTAGAAACGCAATATTTTGTTCAGTATATAGTAAGTAATATTACTGTAACTTGTAAGCAACGGAGATATGACTTTTCATACATGTAATAAGTAACAAAATAACAGCATTGTAACATTTTATGTAGCGAGGTAACATTAAGATCTTAAGGACATCATCAGCTGTACGCTCTTTAACAGACCTTTCCCGTATATTACAAAAAAAGACAGAAGGAGGTCTTCCATTGCTATGTCGGTCGAGAATAATCAAACAAAAAATGAAAACAAACGGGATAAAAAACAGCCGTGCGACACCTCCACCGAGGTAAGTGAAAGTGCAATCCCACCAGCCTTCAGATTTTGCACGGCCACTTTTCACAGCTCGCAAAAAGAACCTTAAAATGACAAGAAAATCACAAGAGAATCCCACAAAGTTGGGTTCTCAAAGAGAAGAGGGAGTAGACGAAGAGCAACCGAAATGAAGTGAAGGATGACAGAAAAAACCAGGACTGAATTGGGGTGGAGACAATGGACCGATGTCCATCCACCAAGAAGCAGGCTAGTTCACGCCCCATGCGACAATGGGAGCGGAAAGAACACATAATGGTGACGATGATAGAGCGGTTTTCAATTGCGTGTCGAAAGTAACTGAATTGCTTTGGTTTATGATTACTTCAGTCAGTGATTGGTTCAAAGTTCTCGCGCCACTTTTTCAACCAATCAGAAGTGAAACCAAAACCAATCGTGGCTCGCGCTTGCACGTTTTCCCGCGCTTTGTGTCGGCTACGCTTAATTACTTCGTGTTTTGATTGGTTTGCCGAATTGCCTCCGTCCTTTTTGATTGGCCAAAGTAATTACTTTGGTTTTGGTTTTACGATACTCAATTGAAACTCGCTCTAATGATGCTGGTGATGTTACTCCCTTGGGCTCGACGAACTAAGCCGAAGAAGAACTTCTAGGAGTGTAAAGACGTTGTGAGCGTGAGCGAATAATCACCATCACTCATGTCCAGAAATGACCCTAATTACATGCAGGCCCAATTTTGAAATCCAACACGAAGTGTCCCTTTAAGTCAGAGCCTTTGCTACCTATTTCAAACAATAAGTTAAGGGTAGAGGTTAGCATTATCTTTAGCTTAGGGTAAACGCAGCTGTTTATCCTTTCTTGAGGAGCAGCATTTGGGGAACACTTTTTGACGTTAATTGTCTGTATTCCGAGGCACGAGTAATGTTGAAGTTGGGCAGCAGAGCAAGGGGACACTTCGTGACGCTTACTGAAACCAGCGTGCATACAATTACTTGCATTTGAGGAGAAAGTTCACCCAAAGTGCCTACTCTCTTAAAACTTGGGAAAGGTAAGGATAGACATTAACCCTTTCACCGCCGAGGGCTTCCCTATTGACGAGTAAAATCGTCTGGCGTTAGACAGAGTAAAATTGTTTGGCGTTAGACAGTAAAATCTCTAAGTGTCAATTTGCATTTATGGCGGTGAAAGGGTTATGAATGGGGACATAGTTTTTCAGCGAACCTAGATGTTGTTTAAGTTAACCCTTTCACCGCCGAGGGCTTCCCCATTGGCGAGTAAAATTGTCTGGCGTTAGACAGTAAAATCTTTAAGTGTCAATTGGCATTTATGGCGGTGAAAAGGTTAAATAACTCCCCTTCGGCGTAAGAAAACGTGCTTTACCACTGCCTATTTAACAACAATGTGAATATTTGTCTTCACCGTTACCATTCTGTAACTCGCCGGTGACCAGTCCCTCACTTGGGGGACTGCCATCTTGGTCCTTCCACTTCCAGTCCACTCCACGGACAACCTTACTTCCTACGTTCAAGTGCTTCAGCATCTGGGAGCGGATTAACCGGCGCTGGCGGCGCAATGCGGCTTCCACTTCCCTGGCAGCTTTTCCAGGGCACAGCGACCAGCAAGGTTTCAGTGACTTGGCGAGTTTGTCAGCAGCTGTCACACCTCTGCATGACGATGGTTCGGGACCTACAGAACACAGAGGTAATACACTTTAGTATGACTGTTCCAGAAATATGTTCCAACTGTTCCAGTTGTATACTCGGTGACTTTCTCAAGGGCATGTGTTCTGTAAATCACAATCAATTTACAAAAGAACAGCCGACAGCAAGCACACCAGGATGAATTTAAGTGTGCCAGACTTTCAGGACACCAAGTACTCTTAGCAAATCGCCACAGAAAAAAAATATTTTGTTAGGAAAAACAATAATATTGTCCTGTGCGTGAGTTTTATATGTTGCTAAATATCTTCGTTGCTTTTTACAAGTAATGTCGAGAAATGGTTGGGTCTTTTTTGTGCTTCCTGACCAACTTCACTTTTGTTATGGGTAGGGTGAGCGAGGGGTTGGTTATTGTTGGACCTCTTTTCAAGCCAGGTGATCTGGTGACGTAATTTGGAGATTTTAACGCCGTATCCCACAACCGCGCGCGGCCTTAGGTGTTGTTTCCAAACTCCCTGCAGTATTTCCATCGCCAAAACTGGCGCGCGGTTGTGGGATACGGCGTTAAAATTCTTCTCTCCAGTCCTCCGAATTGCGTCACCAGATCAGCTGGAGATATAGTCCAATCCGAAAGTTAACTAACAGAATAACAGAAGAGACAAAAGTTGAGAAACTTACCCAACGGTTCCTCGATGGCTCCCACTATCGTTCCATAAACCTCAAAACCCGACAATGAAAGGTAGTGTGTCTGACCGCTTGCATTCTTGCCAGCTTGCTGTAGGCGCACATGGCGCCAGCCCTCTGCATCTGTCGGAGGTTCCAACGGCCACGATGCCGTAGAGCTGAAAATTGAGAACCTGGACTTGAACTTTCTACCCGTTAACCCTTAGAGTTACTTGCACATAGGGGTCGCAATTTGGAAGCGCATGCGTGAGATTTTTCTGCCTCGTAAACACTTTTCAGAGCAGGGAGCACAAATAGGATACGAACTTGGTATCTCCTCATGCAGAGGCAATCGTGATCACCACTAAACCACAGACGACCACGCGACAGATTAACGGAGAAATATGTATTAAAAAAATTATGTGCGTGACCGGATACAAGTTTTTGTGTTTTCGTTGCACGCAACCTGAATGCAATATCCAGTCATCGTATGACTCAGTAACACATCTTACCGGGCTAATTTCTCCCGGTATTGGTAAGAAAAAGTATGAAATATTTTAAAATACAATCGTAGAAACGTATCTGTTTCCGTGAACCATCCGTATGGTTGAGTGTGTTGTTAAAGGCGTCGACTCCAATCAAAACCGGTAAAACGGAATTTAAAGTTTGAACTAAGGAAATGAACTGGATATTGACCAAGATATTGTAACATAAAAAAATCCCTGAAATATTGTGGATTTTAAAGGCAATCGGCTAAAATTCCTTCGAACAAAGTGTAGGCTACCCGTAGGCTCTTGTTTATCCTTAAAATCTCACTGTGTTATCAAAGATAAGGTCGTGTGAATGAACTGATGAAATTATTACCGTAAGATAAACATTTCCAGATTTGAAAACATTCTTTTTATTCCATAGTGATTGGACTGAAAATCGCCTAATGCGGCTTTCTCGACCAGTTAACAGCAAAGTCACGTCTTCGCGTTTTCCAGCACTTTGAGCCAGCAACATGTAATTTGATCTTGTTTCTAGTCTGGTTGGTTCCTTGAATTATAATAGTCATCGTTCGTAGATTGTTTTGGTTTATGAACTTCGAACAGCGAGCCTCATGTTATTTTTTCCTCGATTCATCAAGACTTTAGGGAAGCTGTCTTCGAAGCGTGCGTGTTTTGTCACGCAATTAGGAGAAACGGCCGAGGGAGGCTTGGGAAAGGGGGAAAAGATACCTATCCACTTCCCCAAGCCTGTCTCGGAAGTTTCTCTCTATTGCGTGACAAAACACGTAATGATTGACTAAAACTCGCTGTTCGCATGACCCCACATAAGGAAATCATAGAGGGATTTTTAAGTATGGCGTCTTAATTGTTTACGATTTCTGTTTTATTTATAAAAAGAGGCAAACAAAGTGATTTTCACCTCACCTATTTCCAAACAGTAGGTTCATGACAAGATTTTCCAGTTGTCCCAAATCTGATAATTCTTTTTAAGAGTTTAAATGGTTTTAGGGACGCAGCCTCAAAATTAGAGACGTTTGTATGGATTTTTGACTGTTTGAAAGTCCTTAACTTGGTCTCTGTTCGACCTAAAACCATCAAACTTGGACAGATAGCCAATCTCAACGTTGTCTTTCATGTGATGGTGTCAATTTATCGATTAGCTCAAATTTGAAGCTCGCCCCAGTTCCCTGCGCAATTCCGAAATGGCCTATAGACTTTTTTCATAAGAGGCGGCCAAATCAATTATTATTTTGGTTTAACGCTAATGAGCCTTTTCTGCCTCGCAGCGATGGGCAAAGTTCCAAAGAATAGACCACTTTCACAGAAAGCGACACCTATTATATTCTATTGTAATTATGTTAATTAGACGACTGCTCTCAAATTGAAAACAGAAATTGTATTGAAAATTGCTCGTCGTAGCGACGCTAGAAAAGCTTATTAGCATTAAAACGGAGGGCAATGTCATTTGGCCGCCATTATAAAAAAGGTCTACATATCAACCAAACTGAGGCCACCATGCAGGTCTAATAAGCATGATGAAACGTCTGCCATTCAACAAAGTGGTGTATGAGCCTGCATTATTTTTAATGCATTTCCAATTACTATAATAATTATACGATTCTCGTACCCGGGTTCGTTAAGCGAGTTATCATCAGTGTGCGTATACAGCGTTGTCCAGTTCTTGCCGTCCTTGCTCACTTGGAAAAGCCAGTTACGTAGAGCTGACCTATGAACACAATTAAGACAAGATCAAATGATAAATTCACAAGTAATGACACTGGTGTATCTACATTTCCGCTTCGGATTGTCTTCTGCTGAGCTAACAAAGATTTCTGCGACTAAGATAAGGATCGTCAGGTCATACTGCTCATAGATTTAAGGTGGCTCTGAATGCACTGCACAGACTTTTTTTTAGACTTTGCCGAAAGTTTCATCCTGGCCTTCTGATCATTTTCCATCAACAAAAACGGGGGTCACCGAGTTTGCTTTTGAGATATGAATAACTAAAGACAAAATCAAGGGTGTTTTACGGGGCTTCCTCGTTGCCGCAGTGACTTATTACGTCACAATTATGACCGCATCTTGTTCAGTAATAATAGGCCTTTTTCGATATATTAAAATTCAGCTTGAAAGAGAGGTTCTGAGGACAAAGACAAAGGAAAGTGGATGATATGCAAATATTTTTCACATTCATTCAAACGTGTTTCTATTGTTTTTGTCCTCACTGCCTCACTATCAAGCTGAATATTTGATATTTCGAAAATGGCCTATTGGTGTTTCATATGGTACCATAACATTGCTAAAACGCCAATCCTTCTAATAAGAACGATACTTGAAAGCGTTGAAACTGATTTCAGCACCTTTACTATGAGAAGGGAAATTTTAGCGACGCCGAGTTCCTGGTGATACCGTCTGTCCTTGTGAAGAGCACACTACCGATTTGAACATTACTCTGTTGTGTGCCCCGCTACCACCTGGATGGTGTTACTAAACTAATAAACAAAACTTAACATGGAAATGTCCCACTGACAAGAGTTTAATTCACAAATCCTACCTTCCATAGCCACGCGCATGTCTTAATGTGTAACAGGTTGGAATGACCCACACGCCAAGATCAACCGCAAACCAAGCATTTCTGTCAAAAAAGGAACAGAAAATCAGTATGGTTCATTAATATCTTTCAGATAGTACAAATTTATCCGCAGCAAGATAAAGTGAGAGTTCGGCAAATGTGAGGTTTTGTGGCGAATGTGAACACGCTGCGTTGCATCTTGCACTCTCCGCGTTTACATAAAACAATGTGGTTTGAACGTAAACCTCGAAATAAGCAGTCGTCCGAGAAAACCAGAAAGTTTACCGGGAGACCAGTTTTTGGTAAACCAAAAAAAGCCTAGTTGCCCCAGGAAAAAACTAGGGACAACCAAGCCAAAAGATAGGAAATGAATTAATCATAAGCAGCACCCGAGTTACTCACTAATACGGAGTTATTTCTTCAATGACCTATTCTTGTTAACTCGATTATATTATATTTTTAATTGTCACTTTAAGTTTTATATTTCTTCCTTCCTTCTTTTGTGCAAACTTTTGATATGTAAACACTTCCCGCCTAGATTAGCATTTGCTATTTGTGAGATAGTGTAGTCTTTTTATTGTAATGATAAAATTAATAGTCAAATAAACTTGAAACTTGTCGGTTTTCTATCGTCAATGTTCGATGGAACTGTTAATAATAATTTATTTGCCGCAGCTGAGCATTTTCCCGTGTTTTTAATATCTGCAGCTTTTAGAAATACATTAACTGTCCGATAGGAAAAAGCAAGAGATAGCAGCAAAAACAAGTAGAGTCTGTAGGCGATGGAGATCAAAGACGCCATTTTAAAAAATGCCACCATTTCGCCAAAAACCACAGGCGCATACTAAGAACTATGGGATGTTAAGCTCGATCGCCATGTGATTGCATCTCAGTCAACACGCATGCATTTACTCGCACTGGGTTTCCTTATGGGCAATCAAGGATTTATCAGGGAAACCAAATTCACGGCTTTGGTTGCCCGGCATTTGAAACAGGTACCGAAGCACCGAAGTCTGTCTTAACTGCGAAATAATAGTCATTGCACGGGTAAGAAGGCTTGTTTATTGCACAAGTTATCACAGAGCTCAGTGTCCGTAGAATGTTGATCGACAAAGATCTGCACAACCGCCTAACGTTCCACGCAATTTATAGCGCCTTCGTCAGAGTTGAAGCGACACAAACCACGAAACTCTAACTCTAACCGCGCACTGGTGGCTCAGTTGGTTGAGTATCGGGCTGCCATGCGGGAGTTCGACTCCGGCCGGACCAACAAATAACTGAGGAGAAAGTGCATCCGCAAATGGTTAGACTTTCAAGTCTTCTCGGATAAGGACTAGAAACCGTAGGCCCCGTCTCACAAATTTCTTCCATGTTCATTAGTTACCTGTGGGACGTTAAAGAACCCACACACTATTAGAGAAGAGTAGGGGATGAAGTTCCCGGTGTTGTGGCTGTCCTCTGTGAGTATATGGGTGGGTGGGTGGGTATAGCAGGTCCACATCAGCTGACTAGCTGCTAATACTTCAACCTGCTCTAACAAATAAATAACAAACACGAAACAAAATTGAGGCTTACTTGTCGTCATTTGTGTGACAGTTAAGTGCGGCGGAATCTCTACTGAGGATATCCTCGACCTTTCCATATGGTAGCCCCCTGCCTTCTGAAGTGCTTATGGCCACAATTCCCACAGAGCCAGGATTTACCCAATCAGGGATCAATTTGCCGTTAGTACCGAGCCAGTAAATGATTCCGTTCTCATCAAAGTCCTGCATATGGGTGAATGTGATCTTGTTCCCACCTCGGAGAAGGCGTACAAAGTTGTAGCTGCTTCTCTCGTAGTCGTACCACTGCTTTGCAACCTGACAAAAAAAGACAAAATGTGTGGTGAAAAAAAAGCCAGTTAGGAAAAGCTAGATTTTTCGACCTGCAAATGTGTTAAATTAAACATTCTCCAGTAAGAGCAAGAGGACCTGAGTTCGATCCCCGGATCTCATATCCTTGTTTCGACTTTCTTCCTTCCTTCCTTCCTTCCTTCCTTCCTTCAGTGTAGTTTAAGTAGGTTTAAATACCCGTAAAACGAAGCACTGACGGAGAGGGTGGAGTAAAATGAGCACACCGTAGACCTCTGGTTTGTCAGTTGAATTACTAGGGAGCTTAAGCAACGACAACGGCGACGAGAACGTCACAAATTTGTATATTTAATGGACGAAAAGAATAGCTTTGCACGCCCTGCACGTGCGTTTTTTTCTTTTGTCCATATCTTTGCCGCCGTCAGCAAAAACAACAATATGAAATCGCCAAATTTGAGGTTTTATGAAAAACAGCACATTCCTGCCGTTCCGACAGTGTCATTTTTGAGGAACTACAAAATGTACCACACCCTTGTCATATCAAAAAGGTTGAAATAGTCACGACGTGATTACAGTAACGTGAATTAATTGTTTTATATTTTGAGATGACGTTTTCGTGGCCGTCGCCGTCGCCATTGCTTACGCTCCCTACTGTTACGAGTTACCGACGTTAAATATGGTTACTTTACTTCACTTTACTTTACTTTTTTAAGAGCGATAATGACTTGAAGAGAATCACTCCTCATTTTAGCGACACTGAATTTCCATACAAAGTGCAACTTGAGGTCTGCAGAGTGAATTCTTTATGAACCGATATGAAACGTCTTACAACTGGAAAAATAATGCAACGTTTTACCATTTTCAATAAATATCTTTCAAGATCTCCTACAGAGGCCAGGGGCTCCATTTTTAATGTTCTTCCAGTTCTGTCGATTAAAGAACCCTCGCAAGGAGCTCTTTCCAACTGAAACCTTAGTCGCCGAGCGAGGACCTGAAAGATATATCCAACAAATGCGGTCAAAGTACTTCGTGACAGTGAGTTATTTAACAAGCTACAATCCTGACCAAAGGGGGAGGCGCGGGGGCCTCATGGTTAGTGCCCTCGACTCCGCATAGAGTGGTCCGGATCCAGGTCCTGGCCGGGGACATTGTGTTGTGTTCTTGGGAAAGACTCTTTACTCTCACAGTGCCTCTCTCCACCCAGGTGTATAAATAGGTACCGGCAAATGTAACGCTGGGGGGTAACCCTGCGATGGACTAGCATCCAGGAAGGGGGGAGGGGGGGTGGGGGGGGGGGGATTAGAAATACTCCTAGTCGCTTCATGCTACAACAACCGGAGTTAAGCGCCGGCCTGATGGGTTCGTAGCAGACTTTACCTTTAAATTCTGACCAAAACGTTTGGGGACACAACCCTTTTTGTTCGTCTTTCGGTAAATTTCATCCAAGTTACATCTAATTCCCACCCACATCAATTTATCAATAATTATTATTCTCTTTGAAAAAAAAACCAGTGTCCCAAGTGTTTTGGCCAGGATTGCAGTTTTCCTTCCACTCCTTAGAACTATGGGAACACTTGCACAATGACCTTTGTTATATGATTATGCACAGCGTTGAACTAGTAATAAAAAAACGAACAAAATTTTCAAAAAATAAAAATATAAATATTTTAAATCCTTTCTGGGAGGCAGAGGGTTCACTAACTGAAACTAAAATAGTATTGGAACTACGTCTGCCAGTTCTCACTTCTAACTATTACTTGTCCTTTATCTGAGAGTTTTAACAAAATGAACTAAACAAACTACCTATACTGCCAGTAGTCCCTTCAAAATCAGTTGGGTAACCAGCTTTAATAATCTCACACAACAAGCCAATCAGCCAAGGGGAGAACGAAAAAGAGGGACGGTTGGGTGACCGCAAGACTGTAGGGGGAGGGGGTGGCTCAACTGACTTTGAAGTGGCTTGGCTGGCACTGTAAAAATACCCATACTAGAGGCACACCTGTAGGCCAGAGCCTGGGCACTCATACGTAAGAAGCGGTAGCTTCTCTGTGGACTCCAACACTGCCACAAGTTTCTTTACCAGGATTGATGCTGGGGTAACTTCATCACTTCTGTAAAAAGATAAGGGAAACAGTTGGGTTACAAGTAATAATTCAAAAACGAGTGCCACTAGAAATTCCCAATGCAAGAAAAATGTTGAGACTCCTTTGCAAGTTTTAACGCATTTTAGAACACCAACAATAATTTAGCACAAGTTGCTCAACAAATAACGTCTACATTAATGCCACCAGCAGCAAAAGGAGTTGTTGTTACAGTTAACTTTTCCATTGAAATACTGTAACGACATTTTATAAAATTCTAGAGGTTGCTAATGAACGAGTCAAACATTGCCCAATGATGCCAAAATCTAATACCCTCCGTTTTTAGAAAAAAACTTTTAATGAAGCTTTCTTCGAGTATTAGTCTTTAGAAATAAAGCTTAAGTTTGGGAAAGATTTCGAAACACATCAATGCGCAAAGGTATCTGTGTAAATGATTGAAGAGAGTGATGATGTAAGAAACTTCACTTACTTTTCCTGGTTTAATTGCTCTTCTGTTTCCCCAAAGGCAGACTTAAACACCTCAACCCTCTCAGCAATGCATTCTGCAGCACGATTGCTTGCGTTTTCATTATCTGGCAATATTGCCTTACCAGTCTGTTAAGAAATAAGTATATCTCGTTGTAGATTTTTGTGAGCAATATCGCCCAGTATTTTTTTTAGTTCTGCTGTATCTTGATGAGGGCAAAGTCACAATGCAAAGAACAAGTAAAACACTGTTTCTAACATTGCTCAACCATGAGGTGTAAAAACCCATAGCAACACACAATCCCTTGACTGGCACTATTGAAAACTCATCTACTGCTTGGAGACTTCCACTTTCTAACCATCCCACAGTACTAGACTTACTTCTACAAAATTAATCATTTGATAATCCAAATTTCCTCTCTTTACTCACACAGTAACACAGCACCATAGTTCCTTTAGAAATTCTTGATTTACGTTAATTGTTGATTTCAGTTTACAGTGTCCAAGCGTTTCCAGCGGATGAGACGCAACTGCGCAAGAATTTTAGGGCGAACGCGAAAAAAAAAATGGAGGGGAGGAGAGGAGAGGAGAAGGAAACGCATTTCCTTCTTGTCTTGTCCCACTTTCCGCACCTCCCCCCCTCCCCCCCCCCCCCTTCCCACAGAAACGCTTGCTACACAGGCTAACAGTATCCCCAATGAGTGCTCCAGCACTGGAACAACTAGACACTTAAAAAAAGTTCCTTTCTTTTTCTTTCTTTCCGCTTTACTAACCCAGTCATGGGGATGCAAGGAGCTGTGTGGAATCTTGAAATGTCTAGCAATCAATCCTTACCTGATAGAGGCAGTGTAAAAGTGCAGAGACAAGCCCAGTTGATTGCAACTCATATGAAGAAACTGTGGCATCATCTTGCAAGACCTGCAGCAAGCCTTTCAAGGCACTGAACATTTCATTCTTCCATGATTCGTTACTCTCTGCGCCCTTGTAAAGCAAACAGAAGTACATGTAATAGATAATAAATATCTGGTTAGCCACTTCCCAAGAAGGGCTTTTCTGGGATGACGCAACAGATAAACCATGGTGAAACATAATAATAATAATTAATACCGTATTAGTCGACCTTTTATGGCCTCAAAAGAAGCTCCAAAAATCGCCCTCGACTTATACATGGGTCAAAGATTTCGAGCCAAGTTCCAGCTAAATAATTTATTGAAAATAAACATCATAATGTGGTCGTTGGGCATAACAAACGCAGTGGACGAATACTTCAAAATGAATGACGAAAGACTTCAAAATGAATGTAATTAAGCAATTCCAGTTGAAATGAAAAAGGATTTGTTTTACTTTAAATGTTGAAGATACTCACAAGCACAAATATGAAATAGACACTGGAAATTTTCGTTTTCCAAAGGCGGAAAGCTCTAAAAAACATTCTTGTTTCTTCAAATGAAACGCGATCCTTCAATGGCTTAGTAACCTGGCACAATTCCTCGTGTTTGTGTGCAAACCAAGGAATTAGACTGAGAGAATATGTGTACCTCAAAGGACTCCATAATATGATTTTCATGGTTTTCATGGAGTTTTGTATTGTAGCTCTAATAATAATAATTATTATTAAACTAGCGTATAATAGTAATGCTGCAATACATTTTGTTGATAGTCACTCGAGAATTCGTGGCAGCTTACATACATTACCTCAAATCCTTTCTTTAATCCAGATTAAAGTATGTTGTTACTTGCTTGCACCACAGCAATTATTACTATTATTATTATTAATTAAATAATTATTAAATTATTATTTAATAATAATTGACCTTGTGGTCCAATATTTTTCCACTTAAGATTGTTTTTGTTTTGGTTTTCTTTTTTGGTTTTTTCAGTTTAAAATTGCTTAAGATTGTTATCTTTAGAAGTTGTTAGACATTCAAAAGGAAAAAATTTTTTTTACAAAAAAGATATGAATGTCATTTGCTACGCCATCGAAAGGCAACAAAGGCTTAGAATGCATGCATATAATCTTACCATACCTTGCTAAGATTCTCTTGAGATAAGCAGGCCGCATGGAGCTGTGTCACAATCTCCTGTAATCTAGCAACAACTTCACGAGGTGCAGCTTGAGCGGCCAGTAGATATTTTTCCTGGATCTCAGCGGCCAAGTTTCTAATCCTCAATTTCTGAGCCTCAACTTTCGAAACAAACCGCTTTCCTCTCCTTCCCATCCAGCCAGCTCCAAACTCTGGTCCTAGGGATGTCTCTGCACTAAAAGTGTGTTTGGTACCCCTGTTTGATTCAAAGACAAATCCAGCAAGGTCTTCACGGAGAATGGTAGCTTGTTGTCCGTCGGCATTATGTATGGACACCTCTTTCTCCTTGTTGCATGTAAGAGACCAGTTCCCGACTGAGAGGCGGGTGGAGCCAGGGGACGACAGGAGTGGTTGGCTTGGTGTGCCAAGCTTGACTTGACCACGAGCCTTCTGTAGTTTATCAAGAAACTCTCCTCTGCTCTCTAGAAAGGAATGTTCAAACAAGCATAAGCCATTCTTCAAACAAAATCTTTGGGGTTTTGCAACAAAAGTGTTATAGACTCGCGTCAACAACCAATTAAAAAATGCCTATGTCGTGCCTTCCAAGTTACATGTGCACGTAGTTCTTGTTGATCCTTGTCAAGAAACATTGGGACACAATGCTTACTGGAACATTTTTGATGCTGTTTGTATTGGACTCCATTTTGTTTAACGCTAAAATAACTACCCAATGTTGACCTCAGCATGCAGGTTTCTCCTTATCAGGCGGTAACCGGTAAAATTTACCGCTTGTAAGAGCACTTATTACCACCTGCAAACGCTCAGAAGTCACTTATCCTTTGCAGAACGTCCAACATTAAGCAATTGCTTTACCGGTTTGAAAAGGTGCCATACCTGTTGCGCTGAAAACTAGGGAGAAACCTGCCATGCAATCTGTTAACCCATAGAAATCAACCTCATAATTATGGCTGGAAACGGAAAGGAAGTGCAGTGTTGACTGGCTGGGGCCACAAGAGAGTAAAATAGCTAACCAAAGACTTACTGCATGGCAGGCAGAATTAAGCAAGAAGGAAAGGTCACAAGAAAATGAGGAAAGTAAAGTGAAGGGTTCCAAGCAAAACATCCTAAAAATTGTAAAATTTGTAGTTGCATTCAATCCTGGCCAAAAGTGTGCAAAAGTACATGTAGCAAACAAAATCACACCACTTTACATAATCAGCTAACTGGGTCCCCAGGCAATCTTTGAGCAATAAGCTCGAAGATTGCGCATGTTTTAAATTACAAATTCTGCAAAGCTGACTTTTAGAATAATTATTAATTATTTTTAGCAGTGAGGTTACCTAAGCGAAGGGGCCCTAGAACGTTTCTGATGTCTCAAAAAAACTCACCAGAAGAGTCAGATCCTCCTTCAGGACTGCCACTAGAATACATAGTGGCTAGCTTGCCATCCAGAATGAACCTAAACCAGCCATTGCTGCCATTAGAAAGCTCCAAAGCACATGATTCATTCCATAGATACAGACAGTCACGGCTACGAACAATGCACCAGTCATGCCAGTGGTAAGGTTTGCCTTGCTCCACCTCGCTAGCATCTTCCTGTGGTGCTTCTTCATCCTAACAACACAATTTACAACAACTGACACATTCCTTACTTGCATGCTGGTTGATGGAAATTGGCCTTACAGGGGAGAGGGGGGAGGCTCGTTAACCTAAAAAAAACCTAATGGACATCAAATGTAGCTTACCTTAAGTCTTATTGTTCACTTGCTGAGTGGAGTATTTATAATATTATGATAAAGAAACTATGATGTTGTACCACTTTTCATGGAGATCATGTCTAACTATTGCATGTTTCAGAGATAATCAAGTCAAATAAAAATAATGCCAGCCTTTTAGAATCAGGGACAACCTCCCCAATCCCCACAAAGAAACCAACTTACCTTCTAGGGTAGTAAACCACCAACAGAACTCCAAATGGTGAGGGATGATGGACAGAGGGTTTATGCATTAATTTTGGAAAACAATAATTATTACTACACTGTACTAATCAAGTCATAGTCATTAGTTTATTTACCCCCGAGGAGCTTAAGAGTCGTAGCCCATTGAAATGCTCTTGTGAAACCGTGATGTACCACAGAGGACAGACCACAACACCTGGAACTCCATGTGGGTTCTTTTTTACATCCCACAGGGTTTTGAAAAGTTGAAGGGTTGTCGGACAGGACCTATGGCT
>NC_090880.1:22960148-22977648 GCF_036669935.1 Montipora foliosa
TCAGATTCTGCGACAGGTCTTCAAGCTGTGCTTGCGATGCATAATGGATCATTTTGCGCATCAGTGCCAAAGTTGCCTTTCTAATGCTTGGCATCATTGTTTCCTTGTAGTTCTTTGCAAACAGAGGCAGAAGATTTTTCAGATAGATAGGTGCCATTTCAGCGTCACCCTTCACATCCTCCGCTTCTTCTTTTTTCTCCTCAGTGTTGGTGGAATCTTCAGCAGCCAATGGCTGTGCTGCTGCAGTGGATGGCGCTGAATTGTTTCCAACAGGCACCATCCATTCACCTGTAGATTTTTAAAGAACATGTGTCAAACTGATTTACTTAGTACAAGTTGCCACTTTGCCGTTACTTTTGCTAAAATAAATGAAAAATTATTTTGTTTCTTGTCATGAAGTTTGTTTCAATCTGAGGATAAGGAGCAAAATTGTGGCATAATTTATTCACCAATTTCAGCTGTTTCATTAGAAGACAGCCCTGTCATAAATTACTTTGTTTTGTTAAGCTGCCGACATGACGTCATGTACACATAAGACACTTTGCGACTACAAATATCCTAACTTCGGACTGAAGTTACATTATGTAAATGTATCCCATGTCTTGAAATAATAAGAACATATCCAAATGTACTAAAAAGGAGAAAATATGGAACTCAAATTCTTACAAACACATGAAGTGTTAAAGCAAAAGGTATTGAGAATTAATAAGCAAAACAGAAACAAAAACCCAAGAATTTCATGTAAGGTCACAAACTAACTGAAACAGAAAACCCTTCCTTTCCAAAGTAATTAACAATTTCCAAAAAGGAATAACTTGACAATACCATTAAGTGACTTTGGACTGCGTCACACATTCAAATCAAAAGTCGCACACTCCATTCTAGAAGGAGATAGATCTGCATGCGGTAAACTTTAATACAGATCTTTTGCTCTTTTTTTAACTATCACTAAACAAAAGGGGCAAACACCCTTTGGGTGAATTTTTGCAATTGAAGGTACAACTTTGTACCTGGTGACTGAAGAATGTGTACAACTTCTCTGTGCCCCTCATCATTTCGCTCCCTTGCTTTATCCATGGGAGTTTTGCCATCTTCGTCTCTGAGATCTGGGTTGGCCCCGTGACGAAGCAGTGTCTAATGAAACAAAACACATTTATCAAGGGAAGGTTTACAATGGACGGAGTCAAATTAACACTAGGTAAAAAAGAGCCAAGTTTATATGTGGTAGAATTTTAATTTAATTAAGCTTATCGTAGTGTCCATGAGTTGCAAAGCAATTTATTTTCCTGGGCTCGGTTGTTCAAAAGCCGATTAATGCTAATCCCAGATTAAAAATTAACTGAGGAATTTATTTTCTCTACTCCCAAATGACGTTCAATGCTGATATTCAGCAAAGGTTAACATTAGAGGAAGTCAATCTCAAAAAACAAAAATAAGCAAAGGAAACTTTCACCAAAAAGTTGAAAAAATGAAACCAAAGTTTACGCTAATCCTGGCTTAAGTTAACCAACTTTTAAACATCCGGGTCCTTGCTTAAGGTCTGTATTGGCCTCAGTAACTTCCAACAACATTTACATGTAAAAATGCTTCCTTGGGCTTCAATTATTACATTTTAATTTCCGTCTACGTTGTAAACATGCTTTTAAGTGTTATAACAGATACACTGTGCAATTCCTGGTAACAAAGGGCTAACTAGAGCTCACTTTAGCAACTGCTGGTCTTCCAAAACAAGCAGCATAGTGAAGAGAAGATGACCTTTGACCCCTGTTGACATCTGCTCCTCGCTCACAAAGGTATTCCACCTAAAGTGGAGAAGAAAAACTCTTAATTTTAGAGCTCTTTAACATAGTTTTAGGGCTTCTGATATTTTCACGAGGGTGTGCTTTCATGGAATCGATTTATAGTCATACACAAAGTTCTGAACCGTAATAGATCTTTTTACAGTTATGAACTTAGTTACCTGACCTTCAAAAGAAAGTGAGGCTGGAGTTGACCTTCTTATGATACAGATCTCCCTGCTTTCCTAATGTTAACAATGTTGTTCTTATGCGAATTAGTTGGGATTTACATAAGAAAAGCAGAGAGGTTTCTATCAAAACAAGGTCAACTCTAGCCTCACCTTCATTCATAAACCAGCTAACTAAGCACACAACCGCAAAATGGTCTGTTTGGAATAAAATAATGTTTTATGATACATGTACAGTGTATGGTAAGGGAAAAGGATCTAAGAAAAAATGGCATGATTTGCCAGGCAATAGGCTTCTACTGCCATGCAATCTGCTACACAGTCCACGCTATTTGCCCAATTTTTTTTTTGGGTGAAAATATCAGAACTCCTCTCATTAAATTTTGATTAAAAAAGGGAAACCTTACACCAGGAGTATTCTCCAGAGTGTTCCAGTCACCAGTCATCAAAAGCAATTGAAAACCACTTCAATTTAAATTCTCTTCAAAGAAACTGCCTCACCATTTCTAATGTTCCAAAAGCAGATGCCCAGTTGAGTAATGTTTGTCCCACATCATCCATGAAGTTAACCTCAAAGCCACCTTTAAAAAGTTAACACTGCAAGCATTACAATACTTTCAAATTCTTCCAAAATGCTTTCTTATCTAAAAAACTGTGAGGCATTAATTTAAAACTGAAGACAACACAATCACCATTTAATTAATATGGAAGTTCTCCATGAACCTTGTCCATGTTACATACATTTACGTGAAACTCTAGAAAACGCCAACAACTTATTCCTTTTACTATTTAAGTAAAATGTATAATAGCATTGATTTCAAGGCTGTATGCAATCACCCTTGTAATGTGTAGATGTAAGTATCTTGAATTCATTTTGTACATTGCTTTCACATAACATGAGAACAGGGAAATGAAAAGAAAAAGCTATTTATATGCTATGCTCCAGATAAGAGATGAGCGTAGCAGGGCTCGAAATTAAAACAAATTGCAAGTCACCTTTTGGCGACTATCAAAGAAAAAATGGTCGCCAAATGCAAAAATGCAGTCGCCAGTTAGTACAAGAACAGAAACTCAGATTAGAGCCTCATTTAATTAGTATTGTTGTAAGGCTTCTGGTAGATTGTGGCTGCAGTTGTGGGACAGACCGAAATACTCGATCTTGAATGACTTCAAACATGAAAACAAGAAATAAAAAAACACCTGAACACTTCTGCATAACAAACAAAAAAAAAAACAAACAAAGTAATAAGAACAGTTGAGGGTTACTTTGGCCAGGAACAACTGCATCTGTCACATCGCACGTGAGAAATCGTATGATGCAAAGGCATAAAAAAATCAATCAAATACGGCGGATAGCCATTTAGTACCAGCAAATTACGAAAATCGCTCAGTGTATCCTTCTCTTGTGATAAATAATTCATGACTTTCAGTGTAGACTCGTCTCACTTGATCGAGCACATGCTGAAACAAAGCGCGTGCTTTGAAAGCCATTTCCTTGCGACCGAATCTGTGACAGAACGCCTTTTGATTCAGTGGCCTTTCAACAAAATGTTGCGCCCGCGATCACCATTTAAAAGCCGCTGTAATGTCCTCACGGAAGTCGCGATTCTTTTTAAAAAAGGTAAACAGACTTAATTTGCATTTCCTTTCACAGAAAAGCAGAAACAAGACTAAGGAAATTGTTTCTCACCATAAGTGTTTTATTTATCAAAGGAACATAGTCGCCAAAGTGGCATCTACACTCAAATTTTTGGTCGCCAAGTTAAAAGTTTTAGTCGCATTGGCGACCGTATCGGTCGCAATTTCGAGCCCTGGGTAGGTTAAAAAATTGACAGAGCCAACCTTACAAATCAAGGGAGAGGCTTAGGAAAAAGTAGAGAGAGAGACCCACTGGAACTGACCACAGCATGACCCCTTTAGATTTCTCATGGGTATCCTGCCTTCAATTTATTATTATTATTATTATTATTATTATTATTATTATTATTATTATCATCATCGTATACGGAGGAGTGTTTTTGCCTTTCATCGCAGACTGTTTGGCCCCATTAACCCTTCAACTTTTGACAGCAATTTGATTCAACATACATGTAATTCAATTACCGTACATGTAACTTGATTGGAAAATGTATGTAAATTGTCCAGCCTATAGTTTAGAGAAATTCTCACCATTTTCGATTGCATCAATAACAGCATCTGTATCCTTGCTTCTTATGCAGTCAATAAGCTGTCTATGAGACCTCTCGTTTGAGCTATCAAACCTCCGGAGACTCCCAATTCCTCCCTTGGGGATACTGACACATGACTTGGGTAGGGCTCGCCGTCCCTCAAACAGCAGAACAAGGAGTAAGTCAACCAGTCTCATGGTATCCAGAACACACCTCTCGTCACCTTGTAGGGCTTTCTCTATTGCCTCAGGAAGGCCAGCTCTCAGTAAATCCTGGCACACAAAGTAACATGAAATATTGTATGAACAAGTAAAAGCCATAATAAAAGTGCTTTGAGCACTGAGAGCTTTGAGAAATGTTCACAAGGGATACTAATCTTGTATTTCGCAGACGTGATTTGAGGATCAGCAGATACACAAAAAAATCACAGCAAGTCTAAACACAAAGTTTAAAAAAGGAGCAGGAGTTTTAGTCGGTTCAGCAATTGTAGTTGTTTATGTGGTCATTTTGTCCTTGGGTTTCAAAAAGCCTCATAAATCGAAAATGCATCATCTTCCTCTACTTTTTGCTTTTCAACAAGCATCCACGTTAGTTTTTTCTTTTTTGCACCCAACATTATGTCATGAGCTCTTGTCACGTGGTATTCTGACTCTGCGATCTGAATGTCATTTTTTGTGGCCAAAGACTCCAACTTTTAGAACTTGTGAAATCTTCAATTTTTATTGTGGATACCTCAGACTTTATAAATTGCGGATTTCAAATATTAAATTGTCCATAAGTGCAAAAAATATTGCTTCAAAAGAAGTTAAAGGATGACAATATTCAGGAAGGAAAAAGAAAAAAAAGTGTGTACTGTAGCTACATGTATTTTACATACATGGGTGACACTTGGTGATCCACGACATAATGTAGACAGGAGACTAACAATCGTAGACACTGACGTGCTACTGCTCTTAGCATCTGGTGTAGCTCCACTGCTACCAGCTTTCTCTGCCGCAGAAGCCGCAGCACTTGCTAACCTCTCTAGTAACTCGCTACTGAGGCCATGTTCAGCTAAAGGAGCAGGATCAACACCACGACGAGTGAAGCGGTCAGCAAGTGAGGCAAAACACCTCAAGGCACCATCAGAAACCTGAACAAAACAGGAAATACTGAATTATTACAATAATTATAACAATTCAAAATGTAGTGACTGGCTTAAGAATCTCGCAACTTGCACACATACATGTATATTTTGTCAAAATTTAACCTTACAATAAATAACTCTGATTGGTTAATCGCACTATCTGTGCCTGTAATTATTGGTCAAAATTATTTCCTCTATTCTTCTGAAATCATAAGCAAAAGGCCTAAACATGTAGAATTATTTGATCTGATATGATGATTTCCAGTCAAAATGTCACGAATGACATGAAAATTTATTCCTCCATTGTTCCTTTACCCCTGGTCAATTGTTGTACGATATCATGATGATAAATCACTTCAAATTTTGTGTCCTGTCCAAATAGAAATGTTTACAGGATAGTAGTTGTAAAGCTCCAACATTGAACTAAACCTTATCAATGACATACATTATACCAGGGAAGAACCGTAACTGTATTCCCGAAGTTTGTTAAGCAACTCCTTGTCACACGTTAATTACGATCATTTCTAATTCAAAATATTAAGTAACAAGTTATTCAGCAGTTGAGTTTGAAATTCAGAAATATTCATTCCTCTGAATTAGAAAGGTGAACTTAAATTAATGCTTCAACGACCACACTATAGACGAGTTCAAGCCTGTGCCAATTTGGCGAGTTAAAACATAAATAAACTAAGCTGCATGCTTCTGTCACGCAAGCGAGAGCGATAGCTCATGAAATACGTTGTTCGATGCAAACTGCTTAAACACGTTTGTAACAAATGGAGAGCCACGTAGCCCGAACGGCTGACAATTACTTATAAAGTTAATTGCTTTCTTCCATCTTTCAGTCAATGAGACCGAAATGCCTTTCGCGTATCTTTCAAGGCCGACCGCTCATCGAGCGGCATCACAGAGAAGAGATTTCCCAAATACGTGTGAATTTCTTGATAGAATTTCTGCTGATCTTTATACCATCTGTATTAAACAGATCTCGAACAATTTTTAGAAATCTTTACGTTTGCTGGAAAAAGAAAAATGAGAAATCCTTTTATTACAGGGACTTTATTATAATCGAATGTGCCAACCATCGCAGATTGTACATACGGCAAATAAGCATACTAATTATCGATGCAATCGATCCACAAGAATATGCAGATTTCTTTGATAGCATTTGCTCTAAATAAAGCAAAACCCTTACCACGTCCTCTATTAACCGCGGCGTAAATAAACTGGAAAAAATATAGGTGAAACCTTGGATTTCGGTTACCGTAGATGAGATTTTACCTCGGTCAAACTGGAGATTGAATCTGCGGTTTCACCTGGTCAGAACCGCGGCAAATCCATAGATAGTTTCAAGCGGTACAGTATCTTCGCCTCGCTTTCGGCGATAACAATTGTTAATTCCCATCAATAGTGTTGAGTACAATGAACATACGTTTTTCGGCAAAGCACTTACATAAGGGTCTTCATGCTTCAGAAGTGTTGAAAGTGATTTAACACAAGCCTCCAAGTTGGTATCCTGTGGCTCCATCCTTCCACACAACCTGGACACAACATTCATTGCTGAGTGAAGTGTATCCTTGTGCACAGAGTTCCCAAATTCACGGATAAATGTCAAAGAACATTGCAATCCACCAGCTTCAAACACGGCTCCTGCTTCGCGAGTGCAAATTAGTTCAAGGACCTAATAAACAAAAAAACAAGCGGCAATCAACCCAATGAACATTCTTTGACAATTAACAATTTATTTGTCTAGGCTAGCAAGGATTATGATTGATTTGAGAATTGATCTTCACTTATCAGGCCTTCTGACAGGGTGCGCGGGTGCGGAACTGCACAATTCGGTAAAACACGCACAATTCCGCACAATTCGGGAAAATTTGCAAAATACCGCACAATACGGACTTATCTACTCAAAATTTTAATCAAAACGCGTTTTTCTATCGAGTATCAGGAGATCTAGAATATATTTAGGCTATTTTCAGACTATTTACCTTGAAAACACTCTAGTATTTCCACGCTTTCAGCGAACAACTCGTCAATTGGGTTACATAATTAGTGACTGATACAGACTATTTAGATATACATGACGTACATTAGAGGCTCGCTAGGTTTTCTGGGGCAATTTCCTTGAGTGGTTTTGTTTAGCACATTCGATTGCTTCAACAAACATAAAATCACTTTTAAATAGGTTCTAAACTTCAGTCAATAATATAAAAATCATTCGAAGTAAAATGTAGAGGTAAGTCAGCCATTACAGCAGGAATTCACGTTGATATGGTTAAAAAAAAGGTAGACAAGGAGAACACGATGTTTGCAAGATTGTGCAATCCCGCACAATTTCCTGCACAATTGACTTTTTTCCCCGCACAACTGGCCTCCAAAATAGCGCACAATTTTAATTTTTTTCCCGCACCCTGTCAGAAGGCCTGACTTATCTCAACAATTTGAGCAATAGACCTTATTTGCTGGTACATTTTTCTTCCTAATTCAGATCATATGACGACACATAGGAGATTGTCCTTTGCTTTGTTCATTAAAAAGAGTGAATTCAGACATACAGTATTCATGCTTGCATGCACTCTTTTTAAAGGACAAGACAGCTCTAGGATCAAATCTCCTGAGAATTGCCACATGATCTGTATTGGGAAAACAAAATGTACTAGCGAATAAGGTCTATTCTTGGTTTGCATCCACGTGATGAGACGGCCATGTTGGTGTACAAAACAATAGAAAATGGCCTCACAAGCTTTGCATAATAATAGAGTCAAATTCCCAAAAGACACTTTACTGCATTTTTCTGTAGACCAACTTGGCTACCGTGACATCTGATGCAAACCATCAATTGTCTCTTATAGACACCTGAGAAATTCAGGCATCTTCAACAGGATTCAAACCCATAAAAGGAAACGAAAGGAAAGGAACTTTATTTTTAAAAAAGTGTCTAATCTTCTAGCGCTGTAGAGCACTAATCGGGGACACTGTAAATTGAAATTAACAAGTTAACGCAAATCAAATCAAATTTTGATGACCTCTGCAATGCCGGTGCAATGGTCCACCAACTGAGCTACACGCATGAAGCCACTCAGTTGCAAGCAGGTCAATCTGTTGGGGTCCTGTGTTTACTGATCGGCTTCATAGCTCAGTTGGAAGAGCATTGCACCAGCATCACAAAGGTCCTGGGTTCGAATCTTTTTAAAGCTGCCCGAATTTTTTAGTTGTCCGTAAGAGACAACTGCTTAAATTGTCCAGATACATGCAAGGATCACTTCTACATGTATATTTCATCTATAACCAGCACTTCAATTCATTTCTTTCATTCTAGCAAGGATTATGCCAGTGAAATGAGCCAATCTAAAACCATAGAATACTTCAACCAAAATAATAATAAGTACAGGTATTGGAAATTACACAATCTTGAGCACATTTCAGAATTAAAAGGTACCGTCTGGTATCAGTGGCGTTTTGAAAGTTCTAAAAATTGATTGAGCCTTAAAGGGGGTCCAATAATTTGTTTGAAAACTTTCAAAATGTCACAAGCACTTATTAACTGCAAATTGTGCAAATGGGTCATGCAATTTTTGGTTTATCATAAATGTACAGTTGAGAAAATTTTCTACAATTATTGATTCTTATTTAACTATAAAATCAAAGTCTCTGTGAGACACCTCATTGATGAAATGTAGAGCATTGGGAAACATAATTATTCAGCTACTTGTATCATGACTTTTAAGACTTTAATTAATTTTGATAACTCAATGGAAAATTCAGAACTACCCCTAAGAATAATGAAATAAGAGCAAAGGGTAGCTTCACACCTGCGACACTTGCACTTCACACATCCATAAAACAAGTTGGCTGCCGGAAAAAAACCCAAAATTTAACAGCCCATTGATTGAGTGATCCAGTGAGCACCTGAAGAGCCCCCACTATAACTCATTGAGACTTCGTCATCAATGAGGAAAAAACTACTTACTTTCACACACTGTTCTCCCAAATCTTTACTGGTTCTTGATGATAAATCAACTACAACCAATCTGTTACAAAGCGCCTTTATTGCTCCTTCCACTGCCACGATCCTTCTTGTACATTCTGCTGACACATCAAGGTAATAAGTGATGGCACGAGCTGTTACTTCAAGAACATTTTCTGGGGCACACTCATCCAACATAATCCGGCACAGAGCTGGAAGGAACGTACGTGGAGGGCAGCTGAGAGAAAAGATGTATGTGTACCGTGTTAGGTATAATAATAATAATAACAATAATAATAATAATAATAATCTATTAAATTTGCTAAAAAATTTATTCACAACAATTCTATTAATTACTATACATGGAGAATGGTGTTTGTCTCTTTTTCTTTCCAGGAAGACATTAAAATCTGAATAAATTCAAAATCTAATAATCTGATAAATCTAAAAGTATCTAAAACTATCTAGAAAAGCGAAAGGCGAATGGCAAATCTAAAACCCTGTATACAAGGCTGCTAATAATAATAATAACAATAATAATATAATCGTTCTTGGAATGCATTACATGCAATCTCAGTGCATTTACACATGATTAAACAATAAGAATTAAATTAAATGGAGGATGTTACATGTCCACGCGGAGATACGAAATTTCTCTTTCGCAGTGAAAGAGTGAAATATTTTTCAACACGAGAAGAGAAATTTCATATCTCCAAGCGGCCTTGTAATATTCCATTTATTAGGCTGATTTAGCAACAGAACGGGAACGTCAGTGGCGACATCTTGCGCACCAAAACTACCAATAGGAATTTAGAATAGAGAAGAAAAGAGTGGAGTCTACTCTATTCTGAATTCTCATTGGTGTTTTCCGACTAGTTGGGTGATACTAAAACAATTAGACCCTTCGCCCTCAAGGGCCACGGGCCAATCACCTCATGGGCTACTGACCCGTAGCCCTTGCTTGTTAATTATTATTATTATTATTTGTCCCAAATCACAGCAATATCATACTGGAAGTTCTGGCACAAGCTGCAACAAGCAGCCTCGGCAATCCAAAACTTGTCTCCCAACAATGTCTTCTGCATTGTGTGGGTCTGAAGCCCAACATTATTATTATTATTATTATTATTATTATTATTATTATTATTATTATTATTATTATTATTATTATTATTATTATTACCATCATTATTATAATAAATTATTCTTATTATCATCATCCTATTAACAACAATAATTATTCTAAGACAGTAAAACAATACCCTGTGAGCAGTTGGTTTCTGCTAGCCTTCCCGAGAGAGAAACCACTGAGAGCAACTGTTTGATTTTCCATCGAGCATGTACGAAGTACGTCACACCCCACGTGATGTATTTGACATCACTTCATCTTATTTTGCAGGAAATCACTACACAGCAGGCTCGACCAAACGCAGCAGTTACGTAGCTGAACACACACGCAAGCGCCAAACCAAGTGAGTTTACTAACTCATTTTACCAGTTCAAATTTGATTTATTCGTCCTTGGCGCCGGACGGCAGCACACTCAAACAAACTAACGGTTGCTCCCAGTGGTTTCTCTCTCGGTAAACGTAAGAGAAACCAACTGCTTTCAGGGTAGTAAAACCGATAATTGAACAAAGGATGCTCACAGTAATACAACGTATGAATGAGATAACAGAAGACTTCAGATTTAATTATGGCTAAAATAATACTTAATTGCGCTCTTTCCCAAAAATAATACAATCAAGGAAAATTCTCATGGTCATGTAGCTGGCTCCTCTTCTGTAGAAGTGAAAGAATCGCACACAATTTGATAAAGGATTGAGAGACCTATTACCATACGTACATGTAAGGAAATAAGCCCACACAATCACGTCAGTTTCCTCTAAATTAAAAAAAAGATGAAGAAATTTGTGAAAATAATTGCGTGTAATAGTTTTAATTACGCCCTTACAATTCTAAATTTAAGAAAACAAAACTTAAGTCTTGAATATAGTTACTGCGAGAGGTTAAATGATGGTTCGTGTTGATAAATCGATATTAAGCTGAATCATCCATTCACACTACCGAACCACACAACCAATCCATCGACATCATTAATAGTACATGCCCGTCGACTGGCATGCCATTTCAACGTGTTTGAACTTAGAAATCAACGAAATGCGCGATACTTTAATTCCAAACGACTTTAAGCAACAACACAGTGGCAAAGAACGCATTAAAGGTTTATGAGTAAACGGGGAGGTCAATAATAAAGCAATGCGAATTTCTCACCTCTCGAAACACCGGTCTATATTGTCCGACATCAGCAGTAACATACACAACTGCTCGAGGGCTATGAGCTGCATATCTCTCTCGTCCCCTTGACCCATGCTCAGCCATTCTAAAAGAGTGTCTGGATCAACGTCCACCATTTTTAACGTCGATTGTCAAATTGACGGCTCACGGAAGGCAAAAGATGACTTCTCGATGAACACCAGTTTTGCTAATAGGACTTTGGACACAAGTTGGATCGGACAGACCGTAATTCAAAGAGCGCTTTTTCGAGTGTTGTGAAGATTCTTGGATCCCCAGATGTGGCCCGTAAATACTTCTAGACGTCGTCTCCGTGATGCTGTAGTTTATGTCGATACTAAACACTGAATCAACTGGACTGATTGCCAATGCTTCGCGTCACGGAAACGAGCCCTTCTCACGGGAGGCTCGCCTCGTGACTGTTTCCGTCAATACCAACGCCGACACTTTTTCTCATTTAAGCACCGTAACGCGTAAAATAGATCCCAACTGAGACTTCCATCAATGAACACCAAACCGACGCTGTTTACGAGGCAATTACAATCAAGAGAAATGGTTAATTGGGGCCGTCATTTCTCTCAACTTTCCCTTTCTTTTTCTTTCTTTTCATATGTTTTCGAGTTCGCGCAAACACAGCCTCCTTCTGGTGTTTGGACGGGCATGAAACTGGGCCCTAGTAGCCCCACTCAAACACGAAAACGATTTCTTCTTACAGTTTGTGCAGAAGAAAGATGGAGTTGATCTTGGAATGCAAAACACCTCCTGCATCTCCGGAGCCAAATCGCCTCGTAACAAAGAGGAGGTGCCCGTTTGGCGAGTCTCCGCAGCAACCAAAATTTGCCGCGCTTGATGGCCCGACGGCGTTCAAAGAGAACTTCACGGAAGACCAAAATACCTTTGGTGAGTTGAATTGAAGAATCTCAGGAGTGCAGCATAAAATGCATGTGATTGTTGGCATCGAATCAAAATGCAACAGATGTTATTCTTAGTCTATTACATGCAACTGTGTACTGGTGAATTAAGAAGAAACAGCTTCTGTGACATCTGTTGCTTTTCTGCAACCACGTGCATGGCTGCAATAGTGCACCATGCAAGTCATCCATGACCAGATTCTGGACCTTTCCAATTCATAGGAAGTGTTTCTGGCCATCTATTTAAATAAGATCACAGAATTTGGATAATGAAGAGCTACAATATCTAGCTAATGAAGAGTTCTTTTTTTATTTATACACGTACAAGATAACAGTCAAAATACTTGAGTGTGATACCTTCATTACTGAACAAATACCAGAAAAGACCTACAAAACGATTCTCCCCAAAATATACAGGAATCAGACATGCCTCACTAATCCTTGATTAGTTCTAGTTAAAATAATTATCTTGTCGTTAAGAAATCAATCAACAGAACTTTCATCATGTGGTACTCGTATTTCGTTCCTTTTCAAACAAGCAAGAAAGTGCAAGCAAGCAAAAAAAGTGCAAGTCTTTGGTCGATAATGCATAGCATGCATAACATATGGAATATGTAGAATCTGAAGTTTGCAACATTTTCCGAATTATCAGTGGGTTCTCAAGTGCACATCCAGAAAATCCAGAAAGAAGGGCCAAGGAAATTCCTGCGTGCAAGAGAACACATCCCGCCCCTCCCCGTAATTCAACAAAAATGCAAGTTAGTTGACATATTGCTGGACGTCCATTGCCCCCCCCCCCCCCGCTCCCAAATCTGGTTCCATACGAAAACTATATCCCCTTTAACCCTTTCACTTACAGATTTTACTCTATGTAACACCAGACAGTTTCATTCATCAATTCATTACTTGCCCAAATCCCGTAATACACCTCTTTTACCCCCCAAAATCTGCATAGGCATTGTTTCGACTTCTCTTGGGACATTTTCATGTCCCAGCAGAAATTGCGAACAATTGTTATGCAAAAGTCTTGGGGGTAATAGAGCTGTATTATGGGATTGTGCAAGTAGTGAATGGGAGCCACTTTATGAATGAATGGGTTAACCAATCAGATTTAAGATTGTGAGCACAACATAGTAATAGCAATCATAATAATTTGTACCATTGCAGATTGTGCATTTGAACTTCTCATGAACAGCCAAAGAAACCAAAAGAATGATGCTCACCCTCCAACTCCTGATCAAACAGGAACTGTTTGTTTCTCAGTCTGTTGGGTTTGCTGTCAACAAAGTGAAGCAATGCCATGTGCATTCTGTGAACACAGTGTGTGCGAGATGTGTGTACGACAATGTAATCAATGTGTTGGTGTCTTTTGTATCTTTTGCTCAACTATCAACTATGACAATAATGAAGACCGTCCTCTGTGCCTAACTTGTCATAATGAGGAGTTGAAATGGAGAAGACTCAAAGTAGATAGTGTGTGAATATGTCAGCACAGGTAATGGCTATAAGCAGCTTACTGCATGCAATAAAGGAACCAGTGTATTTCTGTGATTCATCGATGGATTCTTTTCCTGACTTGTAAGTTAAAGAATTCATCTGCAAGAAGTTTCAAGATGCTGTTTCGAACCTGTGAGGTCTTGTCAAAGAATAACGATGCTGAATCCATAATAGACATGTGATGGTTGTTTTGTTCATGTTTGTCATATTTTGTTAAATTTTGACAGATTCTGAGGGTTACATGTAGATTATTCATGGTTACTATGAAATGTTTGTAATTAGGTCCAGGATTGCAGTATGACGAGTTGTAAATGTCTTTTCAAAGATAACACTATGTTTCCCTCTAACTTTAAATCTTAAAGTGGTAATATGATAAAAAAATATTATTTCCTTTTTTTCTTCAGATTTTTCAACAACTAACTGGCAAGACTTTGAGCTTTGATTTGTACCCAAAAGCTGTTTACTTCGAGTGTTAGTTTTGGATTTCATGGTCCGCCATTACGTACATTCAAAACTGACCAATTGGACCACAGAGGGATGGATCTAGGGAAAAGTGACATCATTTACTTACTAGCTTGAAATTTCAGTGTGTAAATGCAGCTTATGATTATGCAAAACATGAATTTAAAAGTCTGAAAGCCCATCAATCCCATGCTGCATACCAATGCCGCGGCATACACATGCATTCCATTATTAAACTGGTGAGTATTTGACGTCATTTTCTCCTCAATCCAGCTCTCTCAAGATTTTAAAGTTAGTAATGGCAGACCATTAAATAAGAAAAGTCCACTTAACCCAAACAGGTGTGTTTGTTAAATCAAGGCTTAAAACTTGGATCACTTAATATAGTGTTTACTTAACAGTTTTGAAATCCAATGAAAAAGAGGAATAATTCTTGACTTTTTGGTCACAGCAGCACTTTAACTATTTATTTGCATATGTGAGTTTATGGTAAGAGTTTCATCAGTAAATAGGTTAGAGAATGGGTTACTTGTTAATTGTCCGCTTGAGAAAGAGAGTTAAGGGGGCATTGTTATGATTTATTGCCAGCATTTCTATACACATGTTAATTTGAATAGGTGGTTAAGGAGACTCCTAGTGGCATTTATCATATAGGGCCTGCATTTCATTAGTGGGCAATCCTTGCCTATGTTACTTGAATCTTGAAGTGCTCTAGCCAGTGACTGTGTTAAATACCACTCTGATACCATGAGATGTTTAAACCTTTTAACCAATGGTAAGGGCTAACCATACTTCCAGCAACTCAGCATCTGGCAATCACTATGGCACAGCATTCATTGCCTCCATGAAACTTGACAGAAAACATGTTTTTCTTCTGTAAATAGGTTAGTTCACTTGAGAACATAGAGAGAGTTGTTAATGCAACTACTATGTATGAGACATTTTTCTTGTCTTTGTAGAAATTTCTATTAAATATGTTACAAATGAAAGCTTTTATGATTTTCCTTTTGCATCATTTCGTCATGAGTCGTTGTTTCTTGAGTGTAGACTTTGAGTCTCATCACCCAGGTACCAAGGGTCACACAACAGAGAAATCTCATTTATTAGGTGAATCCAATCATTTTGCCAACACTTTAAGTCAATTTGCCAGTGCACATGAAGTCATTCCTTACACAACATCCGAGAGAGATATTTGGCATATTAGTATTGTTTTAAAGTTGTTTTAAAGTAAAGGAAAGTTATTAATTTGAATGTAATAATATGCAGTTTCTTACTTTGATTGCTGAGGTAATGAATTACTTGTCGACTTTGCAATGCGACATCTCGCACCGTGAACAAAAAAGTTACGTACTCTTCTGTGTTTTGTGTTCCCCAGCCAAAGAAACACTTTTCACTTGAGATATAATTATTTGTTTCCTTCTAAAGATGCGTGGGCAACTGAGAGCTTCCATTTAAAATCCACATCCCCCTGTTGACAAGATTTTCTGAGGGGGGTCTGAAGAGCATTTCTGAGGGGTCCATGTGTCAGCACTCTTTCATCTTTCAAATATTTCTGAAGGGTATTGGAAAAAATCCCCATTCTTCTGAGGGTGGAAATAAAATATCAACTTTTTCTGAAGGGGGAAATGTGTCAGCACTTTGATCTGCTCCTTCTTTAATCTTAAGGGGTGAAATTTGCACAACAGGGAGCTAAAGGAACTTAACCAAACTGTCCAGTACAACAGGAACAAGTACACCGTGTCTGCGCTTGAGGGAAATGTCATACAAATGGAGACAGGTCTTCCAACCAAAGAAGTCTTTCACATTTTTGTAAACCATGCTCTTAGATTTAAAGATAGTGTGTGTGAACTATTTTGCTGGATGGATGATCTCATGACGTCAATTCCATCCCGTAAAAAAAATAAAACAAGATCCCTGCACCGTCCTCCTTCAGGCAATTCGAATCCTGTGGGATTGTTAAAGACTGCACAGACATTGAGGTTGCCGCACCTGGATTGATGAGTCAGCAAAATGCAACATATTCGTCATACAGAGGAATGAATTCCTTTAAGGTCATAGTTGGTTTTGCACCAAATGGAGTCATCACTTATGTCAGCCAACTGTATCCAGGTTCTATTTCAGACAAGACTACTGTGCAGCAGTCCAGACTCCTTAATCACTTGACAGCTGGAGATATGATTCTGGCTGACAAAGGTTTCGTTATCCAGGATATTGTACCACATGGTGTCTGTGTCAATATCCCACCTCTCCTGAATAATGAAACTTTCACAGAGAGTGAGGTCAAGAAAACAAAAGCCATAGCTTAAGCCTGGATTCATGTTGAAAGAACCAATGCTAGGCTGCAAGACTTCAAAATTGTACGCTTCATTCCTTCATATTTGCATTGCTATGCTGACATTTTGTTTCAGTTATGTGCTGCACTTGTAAATTTGCAATTTCTTTAATCAAAGAGGGATGTGAAGATATGGTTTTTGAGTAGTTTTGTACTTCAAGACTATACTGAACAGTTTTTGAATTGGTGAAATATAAATAAAATAATTCGTAGACTGAGGGTTACTTAATTAAAAGAATACAACTAGAGGGGGGATACTCTAATATAACAGTAAAGGGATGCTTGTATCTCCTAGGGATTACTATTTATCGTTTGGTACAGCTCAGGTGCATGTAGGGTGTAAAAACAGACCACTATGAGAGTTCTTTTATCATGTTTAGGGGACTTAGGCAGGAGAACATATGTTAAAAGAACTTTTTGTCTTATGCTTTACAGTGGATACCTTTTAGGGGTAAAAATAAAAGCAAGTTCTGCCCACACATTGACATTTTGCTACCCTTGAGGAGTCTCTATGAACATTTCCCACAAGCATCCCATCAATTTATATGGGAGTTCCCCTCCCCTCAAGGAAAACAACATTAATTAAATAATATACCATTGATCCATTTATTTTAAATATCCTGTTATCCTTGTGTTTATTAAAAAAATGCAAATACGTGTTACACTAAACTGGTAGGTCAATTTGATGACTGAAAACCCACCAGTATCATTATGTTTGAAACAACTGGCTTATTAAAAACCCTTTTTAAATGAAACAACCTTTATTTCACTACT
>NC_090880.1:22982648-22985148 GCF_036669935.1 Montipora foliosa
AGTCACAAACATTTCTTCTACAGTAGATTTTATCACTTTTCGAGTTATGGTTTTTCTTTCAGATAGAAGATATGGCTTTCGAAGATTTTCCGGAGTAGAGGGTTGGTCAACTCCAGTTTTATTTCAGGATGAGAAGAAGAGGAAAGTCGACAACAGGAAACAACAAAGATCGGACGGTCAAGAAATTGAAACCCAAAACTCCCTTGGTTTTTCGTTAATTCTCATTCATAGCGTAACAGACGATTTCACCACAACAAGATCATCCGAATCCTTCGGCGAATAAGTCAGAACTTGGTGCACGTGCGATCTTTTAAAATAAGAGTAGTGGGATTTGCCCTAAAAGCGGCCTGATCGCTTTCATCTAGATTTTCGTGGATTTTCAATACCACACTTACTCAGAATTCTGTTATACCCTCTTTCAAGCCGATCGGAAATATTCTTTGAGCAATCAGCACTCGGGTCGTTTGACTCAGTGTTTGACTTGAAAGCGACAATAGCTCGTGCAACAAGATCTTTCGACTTTCCTCTTCTCATCCTGAAATAAAACTGAAGTTGACCAACGGTCCACTCCAGAAAAACTTTGAAAGCCATATCTTCTATCTGACAGAAAAAAAGATAAATGAATGAAGGGGTAGTTTCTAAAGAAACTGTGGTGCTGCGTCGGTGGGGAAGTAGTATACAAAAATTTGGTTTTATCAACGGAGTTGATAATGTAAATTGGCCACCGTACAGAGATTCCAAAAGAATCTCTGTACGGTGGCCAATTTACATTATCAACTCCGTTGATAAAACCAAATTTTTGTATAGAAAAAAAGATAACTCGAAAAGTGATAAAATTGACTCGAACAATGAAGCGTCGATTGCTTGACTGCCCGCGCGCATTTCCAGAAGGGTGCGATTATGGCTAAATCGTACAATAGTAAAATATGACTTTTGACGTACGATTCTTCCGATTCTTCAGATTCTCCGCTTGTTCAGATTCTGCGATTCTTCCGATTTTACGATTTTTCCGATTCTCCTATTTTACCAATTTTCATTCTCTGATTCTTCGATTTTTCCGATTCTCCTATTTAACCAATTTTCATTCTCTGATTCTACGATTTTTCCGATTCTCCTATTTTATCAATTTTTATTCTCCGATTCTACATTTTTCCGATTCTCCTATTTTACCAATTTTTATTCCCCGATGATACCACAACCGAGACAAACACAATGTATATTCTTCGTTCTGTAAGCGTCACGCCACATGAACACGCCAAACACAATGTTATATATTCTTCGATCTATAAGCGTAGCGCCACAAAGCAACAATACGTCAAAGTAAACTTCAACATTTTCACCTTTATTTTACAATGGCATAACCAACAAACTTTATCCTATTCGAGTACTACTCCGCGATCTTAAAGAAATGCACCCGATCGAACACAGGAATGCTCGATTACTGCTTGGTGTAAAAGACCAAAGCAACACTATGAAAAGATACATTAATCCTTTTTCAATGATATAACTTTAACTTTATTCTCCGATTCTACATTTTTCCGATTCTCCTATTTTACCAATTTTTATTCCCCGATGATACCACAAACGAGACAAACACAATGTATATTCTTCGTTCTGTAAGCGTCACGCCATATGAACACGCCAAACACAATGTTATATATTCTTCGTTCTATAAGTTCTTCGTTCTATAAGCGTACCGCCACAAAGCAACAATATGAATTCTGGAGAATCTTAAGGTACAATCGTAGAATCGGAAGAATCGGAGAGTGAATTCTGCTTTCTGAAACATCTTTTTAACGTAAAGTCGAGACCGAAATGCATGTCGTTATGATCCTATTCAACTCATACTGGTAAATAAGCATAGAATCAAACACTCACCTTGACTTGATCGAGAAAACTTTATGACAAACGGTAAATTTTCGTTCGCAAACCAGAACAGGAAAACTTTGATCTCACTCCTGATTACCCAGCATGCACCGTTATACAGTTGTAGTACAAAGCGCCCCAAGATCAGTGTGAGCATTAATCTCGTACCCAGATCTCACTCTGTCACTGGAAACGTGGAGATCTGGGTACGAGATTATGTGAGCATGGCTGACAAAAATGTAAGGATTTGTATGGGATCCTGATAAAAAGTTTAAGAAGATAGTTATATGAAAAAATCTCAGTTAAAAAGTCTGGTCTTATTGCCATTGTGGATAGCTTCCTTCCTGTGTGGTTATTTTCCAGATCCGACGCGATTTGAGCCATTTTTCAATTTCTGGGTTGTCACTGGTTATAATAAAATCTCAAGGCTGGAGACTAAATTCCCAAGAGCCACCAACTTGAGTCAAATATTCCTAGATAAAATGTTCCCACCGTCACAATTCCACATCAGAATCAATTGACAAAGACTGAACTTTCATCTCAACCCATCATCAACGCAGTAGCAGTCCTGCGAGCAACGTCAGACGGTGAATATTGCAACAAAAAAGCTTTTGAGGGCGGTGCTTCATCACCA
>NC_090880.1:22987648-22990148 GCF_036669935.1 Montipora foliosa
TACCGTTTGACACAATTTCTACTGTAACCGTAGACAAAACAGAACTGTTCACAGCCAAACGTAAGCCTGATGCAGTGTTTAGTCACAAGAAGAATGGCATTGATCATGCTTAATTAACACCATACAATTAAGACGTTCCTTCCATCAGTTTTAATGACTATGTTTTGACACAATTTCCATGCACAGTTTATCAAAATGAGTTCAATGTTAATAGTGTTGTATTTTCAGAAGGAATGTTTGCATAGTTAAGTCCTTGTACGTCAGTTTTTTGAAAGGGAGGGAGAAGGGTACATGTAGTTGAAGAAACGTTGCATTTTAAGGACTGTGGGGTTAAAATTCATCAAGGGTTTCCCCTTCTATTTCTAAGAAAATTAAATGGTGGATTAAAAAAAAAAAACCAAACATTTATTAAAGCAATGACAAAAGTTTAAAAGCCCAACAAACCATCAGTTTCACTTCTGCAATCTGGGACAACCCATTTAAAAACAGATTAGCAGTGCCTAAGTTACAATGTGAAAAAGTTGTTATACTTTAAAATGGAATAAACGGCAAATCGAATTCAACCTAGGTTGGTTTTTAACATCCTCGTCTCTTATTCATGATCAGAAACAAAGGAAATTAAAAATCACCTGAGATTCACTACAAAGTATGTCACGGTAATGATGTTCACAATCAGGCAATACTCAGTGATGCATGAAAAACGTCTTAAAATTTGTGTTATCTGGCAGCTCAACTGCATCAAAAACAAGTCCCTCAAGAAAGGATTTAATTAACTTCAATTCTGTCTTTGTTTCAACAAGCCTTAACAAAGGAAGAGAATGGGAATAAACACTTTGCTAGGCTTCTACATTTACTGGCATGTTCACCCAAGGTCATGATAACTTCTTCCTTCATTCTTTTGAAATGCCAGAGGAGAGTATGAACGAAACTGATCTGTAGCATTCAAAGGGTGACTTTGATGGCAACTGTTGACTGAGTGATTACTACTGGCAGAACGTGCACTGGCTGGTCTCCCATAGTTTTCAACATGCATAACCAATAGTTGTATGTTGAGGAAAACTACGAGGGAAGCTGCCTCCTTGCTCAATGCCATCTTTCTCCTCCATGTCATAAAGCACATCAGAAATTAATTTCTTGGCTGGGTGAAATTGACCAGGAGTTGATTTGGCCAAAGTCCAAGCAACATAATTACCAAAGGCCACTGACTCACTTTTTTCAACTAGTGGTGTTTGCGAGACAGATGGAGGTGGAATGTTGATTGCATCGACAGCTCGAGCCAATAGCTTCAGCTTTTTGTCCTCCCTTTCATCTCTTTGAGCCACTCTTGATCTTTTCCTAGATTTTGCCTCTGGTTGGTGCATTATTGAATCCACAGTGGCATCTGTGTCATCACAAATTGAATCGAGGCAGTGTAGTTGAGGAAAGAATTCCCAGGTACTTACGTAAATGTCCTTGGTGCCTGAGCCTGATGTTTTATGTTTGGCTTTGGAGTATCTTGACCAAACTCTTCCATTTTCGAACAATTTCTTCACAAGTGAACTTCTCATTAAGTTCTTTATGCAACAAGTCAAACAAAAGGTCCTTGTTGGCATTGGTGTGGTACTCTGCTGCATTGTGATCCCACAAGGAGGGATTTCCTTGATAGTATGAAATGAGTGTTTCTGAAAAAGAAATACGTGCATGTTTCTTTATCAATATTTAACATTTATGTTTTATCAAAAATAAAATTTAGCAGATGTTCACTCTGAAAAAGAGTACAGGGTTTACCTATTTCTTCACTTGACCACTCGCCCTGATCTTCATTTGCCTCTGACAATTCCAGTGACGACCCAAGGAATTCCAGCTCTCCCCAAAACGTCCACTTTACTTCATACTCTGGATCTTCTTTCCGCTTTTTCATGTATCTCAATACGGAGCTTGGCAAGCTATGCCACCTTGATTTATAATCTCTTTTAGGCCTCTTGGTGGCTGTGTGTTTCCGAATCGGGCTATCAATGGTGCCATTTCTTTCTTTGTTTTTGCGTTGCTGCCGTTGTCTTTCAGGCAGTTATCCCATAAGATTGCATTTTCCTTGAAATGCGAAATAAGCATACAAGTCTGGTTTGCATTCAACGAGTTCTGGCTGGTATCATCGGCAGGATCACCCAACTGGTGTTCTTCGATTGACTCATCACCGAGGGCCGCCATCTTCCTTCCACATATCAGTGACCAATGCATTGTGGTCTTTATTTCTTAAAGGGAACCTCCACTAAAACAACAAAATAGCTTTAAACCACAGAACATAATGTTTACAATTGAAATTGCTCAATATTTTTCCAATGAAAGCGTTTGTATTCGAGAAAAATAAATTCCAAAAACGCTTATTTTGGCTTTTAAATTTCCCGGGCGCCGCCATCTTGAATAATTGTGACGTAAGTTGGTTGCCCTATGGTTCCAGAACAATCGCTCTTTGTATCAGAACAATAGGGCAACCAAGTTACGTCACAATTATTCAAGATGG
>NC_090880.1:22995148-23017648 GCF_036669935.1 Montipora foliosa
AATTATATTCTCTGATGTTCTAATGTTGTCGGGAAGATTGTTCCAGTGTTTGGCCGTTTGATAAGTAAAGGAGTAAAGCATATAGGATGAATTTGGTCTTGGGAGGAGTAGCTTAAAATGGCCGCGAAGACTGTATTCACTGCTTCGCGGGATAAACATTTCGCGAATGTAATTCAGTGCTTGGTCATCAGAATACTCTTGTGGACAAGAATGAGGGGCTTGCTCGATGCTTCGGTGTTCCAGGTTCTTTAAGCCGGCTATCTTAAGCAATTCTTCGTAGGAAGTTGATTTCGGAATATTCAGCGGAGTCCTCAGAGCGAATGCATTTGTTGTTTCTAGTTTAGCACACAAGCCTTTACTCAGTCCCATAAAAGAGCGGAGATACGATGCATATTCCAAGTGGGGAGGATGAAAGCTTTGTAAAGTTTAATTATGGTTTCTATGGGCATAAACTTCCTGATTCGACGAAGGATTGAGACTTTTGTCTTCACTTTATGACAGATGTCCTTGATATGAGTTTGAAAAGAGAACGAATCTTTCACGGTGGTTATTCGACCTTTATCAACTCATTTGACAAAATAAATTTCTGTCTATAGTGACTCCGAGAAGCTTGATTTGACTGACGTAGTCTAGGTGATTGTTGTCTATAGTGAAAGGTGCTGGTAGAGAGGCTCCGTTCAATACAGTTAATCGAGATTTAGTATTATTAACAGCTAGAAAATTTTTGCGAAACCAGCTAGTTAGGAGACTAAGGTTGTCTTGTAAATTCACTTGTAGGATAGAGTTGAAGAGTAGCCAAACATGTCGTCTGCATGTAATCTCAAGGAACATGCAATTTGATCAGAAAAATTGACGTCATCCAAAAGTAGATTGAAGAGGAGGGGGCCCAAGATGGAGCACTGAGGTACTCGGTGCTTTACAAATTTCCAGTCTGACCAAATGTCATTTACCTTGAAATCTTGCTTCCGTTCCGTTAAGTAGGATCAGAGAAGATGAAGGGCGTCCTTAGTTACACCGTAAGCGGCCAGCTTTGCAAGTAATAGATTATGGTTAATAGAGTTAAACGCTTTCGAGAGATCGATGGTGATTGCTGCCGTGTGTTCTTTACAGTCCAAATTTCTTTTGATATCTTCGCATGTCCCAAGAAGAGCTGTTGCACATGAATGTCCTTTCAGAAATCCAGATAAGTTGTCGCTGAGAAAGTTTAGATAGAACTCGTACAGCTGGTCAAAAATAACTCTCTCTGCTATTTTGGAAGTAGCTGGCAATACAGATACGGGACGATAATTAGATTTCAGAGTCTTACTGTCTTTTTTGTGGATCGAAGAAATAATGGAGGTTTTCCAATCTGAAGGCCAGGAGTTGCTGGTTATACATCGACTGATCAATTGCGTTAGAGACCTGAGAATTGCTGGTTCGGCGAGTTCTAAAAGATGAGGGGGGGGGGGGGGGTACCATCAGCACCTGTGGCTTTATTAAGTTTCATTCAAGCAAAAATTTACTTGATGCAGGATTCTCGGACGGGAGTAAATGAGAAGGTTGTTGTCGCGTATAACGATGACTGTTTTTTTGCATTTGTTTTAAATACTTTTGTGCTATGAGTACTTTGAAAAATAATTCCACTTTTTAGGAAGTATATGACCATCGATAAAACGATTTACTTTCTGTATTTTATGTTTACTTTGAAATGAGATCGAAAGACAGAATGAGCAGTGTATGCTGAAGCAATCGTGTTCAAGCCGCGGGAAAGATAAAACTATTATTCGCTGGCCTAGGTGGGTTTCTTAAGAAAAAAACTTTGTTTGAGATCTTGAACACGGCTTCATAATCTCGGTTCCGTCAGGAGCGCTCGAAAATCCCCCGCATCGTGTCATCATGGAAAAAAATTATGTCTTTGAATGGTTCACACAAGCGAAGAATGTGTGGATTGCCAGTCCTTGTTCTTATCCATATCTTTATAGCAGAAGTCCATCTGTCGATCTTTCTAATTTAGCCTTGGCCCATCAGCTTTGGGCCTTGGCCCATCAGCTTTCGGTGGGTGGGAGTCAGGATGGCTTAGTGGTTATCAACCGTGCCTTGTGGTGCAGTGCTCCGAGGTCATACATGGGTCGTGTTCAGGGGCCGAGCGCCTAGCCGGCTGCACGGCTCCTTCGGTCCGACCTCGTCGAGCCGCGCCCTTAGCAATTCAGTCGCCGACTGCGAGTAAGGGCGTTTAGCAGGTCAGGCATTATTGTTATTATTTTATTATTATTATTATCGAATTTAGAATACAAGTACCTCCAAATCGCGGTCAATCGGGTTGGGCCCGATGACCACAACGCCTCTGATTGCTGCTCACGAGGGATTGCTTGTGCTAAAACATGTAAAAGCAAAAATCTTGGATTGGGCGTGGTATGAAATGCCACCATGTTTTCTTTTTTTTTTCGGCAAAAAATCTAGCGGTAATTCATTTTAAAATAGTTAACACCGTAAACTAATAGGCCGCATTCGATCGTAAAGTAAGAATTCTGGGTCATGCTAATACTTCAAAAATGCGACCTTACGTAACCGTATCGCCGGTTGCTCATCCTACTTTCCAAAAGTTAGTCTCAACTATCTAACGCAAGAATATAAAAATGACTGAATAAGCGCCCGATTGGATTCCAACGTTTGAACAAGCCGTTTCCAACTGTTTCACGGCGGCTAAAAATGCGGTAACCGTTGGCCAGATCATTTTTCTCTGCATTGTTTACAGCAAGCTGCATTTCTCCGCGAAGTCCATGTTGACTTACTGCGTGGCTTCATGCATATTTCTTATCAATCAACTTAGGGATCGGGAAAAATGATCCTGCAACTTCTTCCGAGCAGAGGAGGGAGTTTGCTTCGCATTTTTAAAAACATTGTAAAGAAATTTCGAGGTGACCGATGGCAAATCGACGTCTTCATTATCAAGTCTAATTAAGGTGAACCGTGCTTTTTTATTCAGGACGAATGATGAATTTCCCTCCTATCCCAGAGATGAAATGATCAAGGGTCACCTTTTTCCTCGTCCGCGTATTTTAAATAACATTACTCTTTGTGCAAAAATCAGAGACTGGATATATAACATTTTCGAACCACCGTCTCTGATATCATTTATAAGTGCAGATCCTGTAATTCCAAATAAAATGATCATAAAAATGAAAAAAAAAAAAAACTCTGAAAGCAAGATGAACACACCATAACACCAACTCGGTGTGGCCAACACATCACGCATGCGCACGAAACAACTGTCCATAGCTGCCAATTAACCGGGTGAAATGGTTGTGCGCATGCGTGATGTGTTGGCCACACCGGATTGGTGTTATGGTGTGTTTTCCTTGATTTTAATGTTTTTTCCTCTCATAAAAGAAGTTTGTTGATTTCTGTAACTTGATCTTGAGGGACTGTGATATCATGTTACCATTACTATTATTAAATGCTAACCGCAGAGCTAACCGAAGCGCTATTTAGGCTAACGGGAGTGCTCTTTAGGCCTAACCTATAAAAAAGGTTTTGACTGCCGGGCATTTAGACACTTCGTTAATTTATACCTTTAAATTTCTTTTCTTCTAATATCTAAGAGTACATAAAGGTCTTGTTTTTTCTAGTCTTGCAGATTTGGTGTGTTAAGAACAAAACTTTTCGGTAGACAAGAGAGAATAACAAAGCTTTACGTGAGCTAAAGATCGAAAAGGGCGGTACGATGAATGCAGAAGGAAACAAGAGAACCCTCGATCACGTAATGCAGCATATTGCAAATTGGCACATGCAACCACAGCAATGTGGAAGAAGTTATTTTCTTTCTTCAGATACAGAGTACATCCGTGCACTGGTCGAGGAGACGATGCATAGGCCTGATTCTATATCGGGACATAGAACCAAACGGGAGAGGGGAGTAAAAAAGAAAACATTTGAAATGCAAGTTGGAGTTCACGGCTTCACCCAAGCTCCATGCTACAGGGTAACCCTAATTTTTCATGTTGAAGACGATGTGATAATTACAGCCTTTCCAACCGTGTGATGGATGTCTTGGAAAATCATCGTGCTCACCATATTACACTGAAAGTGAAAATACTGTTACGTGGTGGAATAACCAAGAGATGTCCGCGAACAAGACATAAATAAAAATAACTCTCTCTGACTGAAGAAACAATTCCGTTGTTAAAGGGAACCTCCACTCTTGCAACAGAAGAACTTTAAACCGAAGGAAACAATGTTTCGAAACAAATGTGTTCGAAATTTGTTTTAAAAAGGTGTTTATATCAAGAAAACTGAATTTTAAAATCGCTTATTTGCGCTTTCAAATTTGGCGGGCGCCGTCATCTTGAAGAATTGTGACGCGTTACGGTTGCCCTGTTGTTCTAACACAAAGAGCTTTTGTCTAATAACAATAGGGCAACGTAACACGTCAAAATTATTCAGGATGGCGGCGCCTGCGAAATTTGAAAACAAAAGCAAGCGATTCTAAAACTTATTTATTTTGGATACCGAGGCTTTCTTTGAAATAAGTTTAGACAGATTTGACTGTAAATGTTATTTCCTGTGATTTAAAGTTACTTTTTTTGTGGAAGTGGAGGTTCTCTTTAAAGATTATTTTGAATATTTCTACGAAATTATTAACTTGTATGCCCTTTCTTAACTTTGTGGCTTATTTTCTTCTTCTTGGAGCAAGCTATATTATGTTTTATTGAACTAAACCGCGAAATTCTCCAATCTAGATCTGTTCCATAGTTATGAGCAACTTTGATTTGAGATGGATAGAAGATAGACACAAGTAGATAGGTAGGAATAGGAAAACTTTATTTAAACACGGTAATTTATCAAATTTGCATATGTATTTTACGTAGCCGTGTATAATTTACAAAGATATATAAGTTTAAAATACCAATGACGTTAAAGTACTTTATATAAAAGACAGCTTAATTTAATAAGTTGTTGGCAATGCAAACGTGAGAGATTTTATTTGCTTTTTGAGAGCATTTACAGAGGGCAATTGTTTGAAGTGGTCTGGTGGCGCATTCCATATGGTCGCCCCTGTAAACAAGAAGTTGGTTTTAAACAATTATGTTCTGGCAGCTGGGATCTCGACATTATATTTCGAATTTTGTAGATTATACATTTTTGGTCCCAGCTGCTCAGTAAAAATATTTTAAGGTCACGAGGAAACGTGTTGATAGATAGATAGATAGATAGATAGATAGATAGATAGATAGATAGATAGATAGATAGATAGATAGATAGATAGATAGATAGATAGATACTTTGTTAGATAATACATTGCAGCCAATTAGGGCTGCATTGAGCATTACAGTATAAATGTAAAGTATTAAAAGGGTATGAAATAAATGGTTTAGGATAAATAACACTTAAATTGTTCAAAACTTAGGAATATATGGAGGTATTAAATACAACGAAAAAAGCAAGGTGACACAAGCACCAAACCGGTGTGGCCAACACATCACGCATGCGCACAACCATTTCACCCGGTCAATTAGCAGCCTTGGACAGCTGTTTCGGCCTTGCTGGGCCTCATCAGCATGGCGTAGCTAACATACCAGGCGGGTGTTTTAGGTACCCCTTTAAGTGGGTTGGTGTTTGAGTCACCTTGCTTTTTTCGTTGGAGGTGTTAAAAGCTAATACGACTAAGTTGGAATATGTACACGATTGCAATAATGCGCAATGAAACAATTTTAGGCCCTGATGGTATTCAAGCTTATATTTCAAGTGCGCATGTGCCTAAAAGCATATTTCGGTCGATGCAAGGGCGGCAAAAGCGGCTTTTGTAATTGATGCCCGTTATTCTCCGTGATAGCCACATGGCTGGCAATTATTTTTCATGGTGGTCCACTAAAAGCTTACTAAGTCAGCCTTAGGAAAAATACAATTAATGTATCAGAAAATATAAGGGTTTTGCTGCTTTCTTAACAAGTTCGGAAACGTGTGCGTTCCACGTAAGATTACTAGAGATTGTGACGCCAAGCAATTTAGCGCTCTTTACGACATCGAATGCTTTACCGTCAACTACCAACCTGATTCTTGGCAAAAGATATGCGTAGTTCCTTACATTTCTCGCTAAGCCGCGTTGAGCGTTAATTGGACAGTTTATGCATGAAGAAGTGAAGCGAATCCCTCGATCAGCAAACTCATCCCCAGCCTTCTTGCGGCTTCGCAGAACCGCCAGTCATTCAGGCTATTTTTAAACACAATTGCAATATCTGACGATTGAGTGAATTGGGAACATAGTAGTCAAAAATTAATATTCCGATGGCACGATTGAGAGGCCCGGGTCTGTTCATGTGATATCGATCGCCATTAGCTTTTTAATTTTCGATCGCTTTTACTGGGATTTTCGCGGGTATATTTTTGCCATTCTACGTCAGTCGGTGTTTCTAGTGACTTGATTTTTCTTTCTTGTTTTGTTATGCAGGGGCCTCCATATTAAATGGGGAATACGCTTCCACCTTTTTTGGTCACAAATAAGGAGTGGTTTTTTTTTTTGGGACTCTCTCTTACCCCGCCCTGAAAATAGGCCTGGAACCAAGGTGGGGGAAATCCTGGGTTGAACGCCCATTTTCTGGGCCAACACGATCTCTTCTTCAAATGAAGGGTTATCCTTCTTTGTCAGTTTGCTCCAAATGAAGCATAATCCTCCATTTAGATTACTCTGTTAGCAAATAAAAAGAAAAAAAGTAAAAGCAGCCCCTGGATAAGATTTGAACCCGGAGCACCCACTTTGAAGGAACTGTTTTTATCCACTTAACCACTAAAGATTAGCAGACTAAAAAATGTGCCAAGTCTGAAGCTTGATTTTAAAACGGTTAGCTTTCTCTTGAAGTTTGGTATCCGACATTTTTCACTGTGTGAGCTTGCTTCTGAGCGGGTGTTAATACACGTTTACAGCGGCACTTTTGGAAGAAAGTGAAGGGGTTTATAATCACATGTTCCCAGGTTCGAGCCCTGCGAGTCCAGACATTGGGGTTGGCTTTTGAAAGAAATATGTTCGTTTTCCATGATCCCTATCAAGCTTTCAGTGTTCAAAATGAACGATAAGACCTCGCTTGGGAGAAATTGACAATTAAGAATAATCCTTCAATTGAGGGAGAGACTTGGTTGTCTGGGCGGGGTAAGAGGGAGTCCCGGAACAGGACTAGGGACCAATGGGCTCCTGGGGATCGTTTCTCGAAGGCCACGCCGGAAAACTTTCCGGACCATCTGCTTTGTGAAACTGCTATCCACTTGTTTTACAAAGCTGCCCCTTTAAGCATGTTTTCAAGATAACTAAACGCAAAACTGTCTAGTATAAAATTGATCAGTGGAAACTTCTTCCGTCTAAAGATCTAAAGTTACAAACGGGATTGTGACACCCGAAAAGTTATCGGGACTCTCGAGAAATGGGCTTCTGGGCAAGGTACATTCCACAAGTTTTTCATGCTGTTTTAGTGTAAACAGTATCTCTAGCGTGTGTAATCATCACATGCCTGACCGCATATTCCTACAAATAAGCTATTTTAATTTGAATTCACTACTTTCCCATCCCCATAATGCAATACGTTTTGGGGGTTTCTTTGCACAAACACAATGCAAGTCATTTACTCTTGGGAATGAATCATGCCTCAGTAAACTGGACATCTATTGTTTTAATGCCAATACCCCCCCTCCCCCGCCCCCAAAATGAACTGTACTATGGAATTTGTGAAAGCAGCGAACGTTTATTTTAGTGGAGTCATAATTTATTGTTTTTTTTTGTCTATATGAAGCTTTCAAGATCTCTGTATAAGACCAGGAGCTCATTTCTATCTCCACTAATTCCTTGAGTCAACCCTTTCCCGAGTAAATTTATTTTTGGGAGCAGGTTTTCCCTCGTGAGGTATCATATTTCCCTTGACACTGGGGTAACTTTGTTTTGATTGGCGTTTACAACAGCGACCGAGCCGAATCTCCCAAGGGAGGCGTTTTATAAATAAAGTTACTTCGGAAAGGGTTGACTGCAAGGCGAAGTATGGGAGATTAAGGCTCCTCTTGATAAGCTCCTGGTATAAGTGAGTAAGTTAGCATTAGCATTTTATTTGCAACACTAATAATTAAAAACTTGTCGCCCTCAATTCAGGCCAGACCACTAGACCTAGAACTCCGTGTCCTTCACTTTCCGAATAGTGTGTAGGGTCTTTAACTTCAAACAGGGCTTATGAACAAGGGTTATACAGTCCTTGGTAATACATGATCCAAGAAAGACTAGAGACTCTAACTATTTGCGGATGTAATTACGTAGGTAGCACTTTCGCGTCAGTTATTTCAGTAAAGACACTGAGTGTTGCTCTGGTCGGAGTTGAACTCAAGTCCTTCAGCATGACAGTTCGATGCTCCGGCAACGATTTGGTCGGCGGTCAGCGGTCGTCCTTTTTTCCCAAACTGAAAGACTTATTAAAGATTGTGTAAAGATGTCTGGTTAACTTGTCTTGTGAGCCAGTTTCTTTGCATTATATTTGACGGTGCTTCAAGAAAAAAAATACACTAATATTTCCTGAAAACTACAAGATTGTGGCAATAGATAGTATAAGAAAGGCGTTTCCAGGTTCTATTTTGAAATGGAACACGGAATGGACTTTTCGCATTCTGGGGAATTGTATTAACCACTAATCTTTTTTTGGAATCATGATCATGTGAGCAAAGACACGTAGCAACTGACCAATCTGATATCATCGATAGTGTCAAGGAATTTTAATGGGAAAAAAAAAAACAGCTCACTTCGCTTCCTCGCTCTAAGGGAAGAAAAGGAAAGGGTAACCCAAGGTCAGTTCAATCTCTTTCGGTGCATGGAACGTGACCACGTTACAAGACATATAGCAAGGAACAAGAAGATGGAAATGAAATGAATCAGGGAGTGGACTTTTCGCTTTCTCACTATGGCACTGGATTAAACAATTATTGAAAACAAGAATCATCTTTATGAGGGAAAAGACACTTTGCGATACCAATGTCACGTAGGAGCGTCAAGGAATGCGAATGGTGAAACAGCTAACTTCACTTGAACGGCTGACATCGACATGCAGCGAAATTTTTCAATACAACTTTTTCATTGCGTGATCGATTGACTGAATTGCCCTGGTGACCTCAACAGGTGACGTAGAGGTATTGCTGAATCGGAAATTACCCAGATCTGAGACGAACCTTAATCTACCAAAAGCACGATATTGTTTTCAAATGCGCTCGGGAATAGTTGACAATAGTTTATGCAAAATTTGTGGGGAAATCAAAATGCATTGCGGGTTATATGAAAGTGTCTAATAGCCTCCTTACGTGACTGACAACAACTTGGAAGGCATTTGCTTTAAATTGCGTTTCAATTAATTAAGATTAAGAAAACGAAGTCCTCTCCTAGAGAAAGGCAATGATATAGTACCCAGTTTTGAAAATAAATTTGGAAATAAATTCATATTTCTTACGACTATTGGTGACAGAAAAACCTCTCTGGTCTGACATGAGATTATGCATTGCATGTACTGCGCTTAAAACGTCTGTGTATTTCGCTTGACGTCATGTCGGCTTTGATGCTACTTTCTCATCGACTGAGCTTATCCTGCGTAGCTGGCGAGATATTTTATTGCGAGAATATTGAAACGCACGGGGTAAATCTATGGCTGCTTCGTTGTGTTTTGGCTGCGAGTGAAAAGACTCACGCGGTAATATCCCGCAAGGTATGCAGCCGTAGCCGAGCTGTGATTTTTCCTTCAGTCCAAGGCAGCCAAAATGAAGATGAGGACAAGACAAAAAGAACGCGAAAACAATATGAGTTATTTCTATTTGATTGAAGAGACAACAATGACCACAATACTAAACCACCCATCACATTGTGTATCATATCAATCTATTGGTTTGTCTGCTGAAGCACAACAATCTGTTGTGGGCTCGGCAAAGTGCCCACTATAAAGAGAAGACACTACTGCACTCGACGAAAATAATGAATCCATCAGCGTGGTTTGAAGGCATGACTGAGCAAAAATGCAACACTGATAAAAATAGCTTTTGAGGGTTTTACAAGGATCAACAAAGTGACGTAAGCAGCCTTGCACTTGAAGTTTACCGAGGTTGTATAATGTCTCAGGCTAATTGTGGTCATTAACAAGTAGAAATATCTATATTTGAAGTGTGGGTTAAAGACGAAAGATGTCTCTTATAGACACCCGAAAATTTCATCCCAGCACCCAATGTGTTGCTTCATATCTCAGTTGTTGGAGCATTGCACCGTCATCGCAGAGGTCATGAGTTCGAATCCCGTCGAAGTCAGCTGAATTTTTCAGGTGTCAATTGCTTTAAATAAGCGCAAAAGTCACTTTTCCCTTTTCAAGGCAGAAATACGTAGCGGGCCACAAAGCATTCACGGGCGATCCACCCTGTACGTTTTCCGAAACCACGTTAGCCTTCAAAAACTCCTTCAAATATTAACTGTTATGAGGATTAAGCCGGTGTGTTTATGTTACTCTCATTCAGCGTTGATTCCATCATGCTAGCAAACACCTGTCGAGAAAAATGAACAGTCGGTCCCCCGAATCTCTCGTAAAATAATTTGGGAAGGGAATGGCTTGGATAAGACCAAGTCTACGTCTTTTTTTTTTCTCGTCTAACTCGGCGCCAAGAGAAAATGAGGGGACAGAGAGGGAAGCTCAAGGCGTTGGCCGGGATATGTTATTTCCACGAAAGTTTTTTTTAGACGAGCGGAAGTCTTTGTTCTAGCGGAAGTCTGTCTTCTGAGACGTCCGCATGCAATGTTGCCTCGCTCTCAGGTTCTTTGTGAAAAGAGAAAATGATGGCACCCGTGGAAGGCTGATGAATATATATTTCTTTCAAACATCGGACCGAGGTTGGCTTGCATGCGGACGTCTCGGAAGACTTCCACTCGTCTAAAAATAACTTTCGTGGACATGACATATCCCAAGGGCTGGACCGGGAGCCTCCTTCTCTGTCCCCTCATTTTCTCTTGTCGGCGCTTATTACTGAAAGCATCTCTAGAAGTACTTGCTTGCTTTGCTTCCAAAGCGACTGTCGAATGCACCGTTCAATAATTCGAGAATCAGTCACCGTAATAGTGTGATATACATAGCTTTCTGCAGGAGAGTCATTTCCCCTATCAAAAGATCTCAAAAGCCATGGGTTATTTCTAAGAAGCTGGAGGGATGAAAAAAAGAATATCGAGAGATTGAGATAAGCAGAAGAGAAAACTGAGAGAAAATAGACAGGAGCCGGGTACATCTCAACTACGCTTGCTTGTACATTCATAATTTTAGTTCACACTTGTATTAGCTTCACAGCCTTAAATACCCGGCATCACTTCGATTGATAAAGATTATGCTGTATAGCTATGACAAGGAATTATTGTGTTTCAGTAAGTCAAAACTTTAAAGTATTAAAAGCACTTTTCCCCTTAAGTCATGCGCTCAGTAAGAGTAAAACTCACTACTGCAGATCAGCTCGGTTTTGTTGCATAGCAACTCGACGGTTGTTATGCAAGAGGAGAATGCCGCGGGAGAAGGGAGTCGACAACCAGTTATCGACAACCGACTAGTGGAAAGAAAGTGCTCGCGCCACTGCGTCTTCCGCAGTCCTTGTACAACTACTTTTTTCCACATAAAATCAGATTCTGAAATTCCTAGCTTTGGGCCGGCCACCTTAAGCGACCTTGCTGTTTCGAGAGTACGTATTCAGTATTCATGTACGCACCGAACGAAAAGCAATTTCCATAATCATTGATCTGAAAGGGAGGTTTCGGTATTGAATACGTCAGCGCAATCAATTGCATGTTACACCACGTCATTGTACCAGGTGCCGATTATTTGAGACTCCGTTGTTTTGAAGGTCCAAAAGTTCGATATCAAATCTGTGACGTCGGTCCATCGGAAACAATATTTCTACCGAGATCTACACAATTCAAAATATACATTGAAAGGTATCCATATGTCGTTATTACAAATGCAGTTAAGAAGAATGCAGTACGGAGTAGGCACGAAACAAAGTTGATGAGCGCTAGAAAATTTGACAAATCATTCATTTAAATACACTGCAGACACTGTAGAAATTGGTGTGTGTATTCAGTGTGGAGTGATCTTTCACTTTCTTCGGCTTTGTGAAGTTTTTGACGCAAAATGTGTACGTAATATTCCACGTGTTAGGACAGTTGCGTGTTCATTGTTAGATAGCAGTAAATCTTTCATCAAAATTCTTTCAATTTCTATTTTTTCTTGCCCCGTGCATCAGATCACGATTAATCTTGCCTTCTTTTTTATCGTGTTGCGTTATCATCTGCCCTTTCGATGCCCTTGGAATGAAAATGATCCGGCGGCAAAAAATGAGTTAATTAATTAATCAAGCCCACTACCGATGAGTGATTTTCCATTAATGGCTACATTGACACTGTTGCAAAATTTATCGCCCACAGTGCGAATATCGGAATGAATCAGAGCTTATTTGTTAAAATAGGTTAAAAGATTCTTTTACTATCTTGCATGAGAATCATGGAAAATAAAGCAAGTCACCACTGCCTTTTTTTGATCGGATAGTTTGGATCCCAGTATTTTAATCACAGACTCAAATTGCAGTCAGAGGTGAAACGCGCAAAAAACAATCTGACTGTTACACAGTTTTCACTGTGCAAACTAGCATTCTTTGCTGTCTCTGAAGAAATGGCCTCTGCAGTTATCTTTGATGCATAGCCTATCTTGTAAATATCTTAAAAATTGTCTGGAGCCTAAACGCTTTGTTACAAGAGGTTTCGGAAATTTTCCGAGTGGCCATAAATTTTCCTTAGTAGCGACAATACACGCACGTTCCGTGGTGATCAGCAAAGTATGTCCTTCAGGCAGTCATACTCGTTCACGTATAAGGCTTATCAGCTGCAGCTTGATTAAGCGTCATTCTAGCGACGTAGGTGAGTTTACCGGCCCCCTTTTTCAGTTCGTGCACTTTCCCAAGGATTTTACATTAATATCTCTCTTGAAAAGCTGTGAAGTGAGGAGTAAACCATCTCAGATAAAAATTGGACGAACGGGCTTAATTTTACCCGCCCATCGATAAACTAAGAGTAATTCGAGTCTCTGTCTCAGTTGCAGTTATTATCAGGCTGAGAGAGTTTAGATATTTTGAAATGGTGTCGTAGATTTGCCCTGTTCGATGATCTTGTATGAGCTCACGTATCACCTGTTGAAGAGGTATCATAACTTTGAAATAGAATGAATTTCTCGAGGAAATAACCCAATATACCGTCGTGGCTTCCGCAAAGTTCTCGTGTATGCGAATTGACATGTGCACTCACTCGAAGTACTTATATATATATTAGATTGCCGGATTTTCCCTTTTTAGGTTATATATTTATGTCAGCATAATGGGGGAACCGTTTAGAGGGCAGAGATCAGACCGTGATCGTATTTTTACTGATTTTCGTAGCACTAAATGAGAGTCAGCTGATCTGGTCCGGCTCTCAACTCTCTCAAAAAGATTATTTAAGATTCCTGTTTTGATTAACTAAGTATGCGAACTTTCGACTCAAAGTGGGGTAATCCATGGGCTAATTGCTAAATTTGGACAAAAGTAGGTTTATCTCTCCGCTACTCTAAGCCAGGTGATGAGAAATCTAGAAAAGGAAAGGAACTTTATTTTGTATCTATAGTTCTAGAGCTGGAGCACTAACTGGGGACACTGTAAACTGAGATCAACAAATTAACGGAAATTGAGAAAATCGGATCACCCGGAGAACTCTCAAAGCACTCAGTACAACCCACATACATCGGACACCGAGTCTGGGATTGAAACCAGGGCTACTTTGGTATCCCTGCGCGCAAAGGGATAGCGGAAGAGGCTGATCAATAAGTTATCCGATTTTATTTTAGAACTCTGCTTAAATTTCCTAATGTTTTAAGTTAGCATTTCATCAAGGGTTATGAGATGGGGCCCATGGTTTACAGTTCATAGTATCCGAAATGACTACAGAGTCTTACCATTTGCGGATGTAATTACAAAGGCAGCACTTCCTCCTCAGTTATTTAAAGACCCTGAGTATTGGTCCAGCTGTAGTTCAACGACATTCATCCTGGTACGGTCTGATGCTCATCGACTGAGGCACCCGGTCGGCGATCGCGGGCTTCCTTTCCAAACGGCTGAAAGTTGATTAAGCATTGTTTGGTTTACTTGTCTTGTGAGTCATGCAATTTTCTTGCATGAAACTTGACGGTGATTCAAGAAAAAAGGCATTGTAATATTTCCTGAAAACAACAAGATTGTGGCGATAGATAATTTAAGAAAAGCTTTTCCAGGTTTCCATTTCGATGAAATGGAACACTGAGTGGACTTTTCGCATTCTAGGGCATTGTATTAACCACGGCTAATTTTAAACAAATCATCTTCATGCGAGTAGACACTTAGCAACCAACCAATCTGATATAGTAGCGTCAAGGAATGTTAATGGCAAAACACCAGCTCACTTCGCTTCGTCGCTCTAAAGCCTATGATACTCGGTTCAACATTTGTTGATCAACAAATGTTGCAGCTCTTGTTCAACAAATGTTGAACAGTGTATCGCGTCATGTTGAATGTCGAAATATGCCATTCAACACTTTGAATGTTGTTGAACGAAAATAGAGACCAGCTCTATTCCGTTCAACACGTTTGTGCGACATTGTTCAACATTTGTTGAGCAACAAATGTTGCAAGATGTTGAACCGTGTATCATCGGCTTAAGGGAAAAAATGGCGGAAAGGCTTACTTCAGGTCAGTTCAATCGCTTTCAGTGCATGGAACGTGACCATGTTGCAAGAGAAAAAGCAATGAACATGGAAATGAAATGGATCAGGGAGTGAACTTTTCGCTTTCTATGGCATTGGATTAACTAATTATAGAAAACAAAAACCATCTTGAAGGTAAAGGCACTTAACGGTACCAATGTGTTAGCGTCAAGGAATGCGAATGGTGTTCAAACAGCTCACTTTACTTCCTCACTCTTTCGACATGCATCGAAATTTTTCAATATGACTTTTTCATTGCGTGATGGATTGATTTCAAAATTGAGCTTTTGATCTGGACAGGTGACGTAAAGGTATTGCTGAATCGGAAATTACCCAGACCTAAAACGAACCTTAATCTACCAAATGCACGATAGAAAACTGACCCAATGACAACAACTCAGTGACAGGTAAACCTGGCGGGATATTTTATTGCGAGATTATTGAAACACATGGGGTAAATCTATGGCTGCTTTGTTGTGTTTTGGCTGTGAGTGAAAAAACTCACGCGGTAATATCCCGCAAGCTACGTAGGAAAGCCGAGCTGTGAATTTTCCTTTAGCCCAAGCCAGCCAAAATAAAGACGAAGGCATGACAAAAAGAACGCGAAAACAATATGAGTTATTTCTATTTTCAGTAAGATTGAAGAGACAACAATGACCACAATTTCCAACTCCATACAACTTAAACACTAAACCACCCATCACATTGCATGTGTATCATATCACAATCTCAGGAGCTATTGGTTTGGCTGCTGAAGCACAACAATCTGTTTTGGCCTCGGCAAAGTGCCCACTGTAAAGAGCAGACACTACTGCACTCTTATAATCAAACGACGAAAATAATGAATCCATCAGCGTGGTTTGAAGGCATGACTAAGCAAATTTGCAACACTGATAAAAATAGCTTTTGAGGGTTTTACAAGGATCAACAAAGTGACGTAAGCAGCCTTGCACTTGAAGTTTACCGAGGTTGTATAATGTCTCAGGCTAATTGTGGTCATCAACAAGTAGAAATATATATATTTGAAGTGTGGGTTAAAGACGAAAGATGTTTCTTATAGACACCCGAAAATTTCATCCCAGCACCCAATGTGTTGCTTCATGTCTCAGTTGTTGGAGCATTGCACCGTCATCGCAGAGGTCATGGTTTCGAATCCCGTCGAAGTCAGCTGAATTTTTCAGGTGTTAATTGCTTTAAATAAGCGCAAAAGTCACTTTTCCCTTTTCAAGGCAGAAATACGTAGCGGGCCACAAAGCATTCACGGGCGATCCACCCTGTCCGTTTTCCGAAACCACGTTAGCCTTTAAAAACTCCTTCAAGTATTAACCTTTATGAGGATTAAGCCGGTGTGTTTATGTTACTCTCTCTATCATTCAGCGTTGATTCCATCGACATGCTAGCAAACACCTGTCAAGAAAAATGACAGTCGGTCCCCCGAATCTCTCGTAAAATAATTTGGGAAGGGAATGGTTTGGATTAGACCAAGTCTTTTTTAATTCTCGTCTAACTCGGCGCTTATTACTGAAAGCATCTCTAGAAGTACTTGCTCGCTTTGCTTCCAAAGCGACTGTCGAACGCACCGTTCAATAATCCGAGAATCAGTCACCGTAATAGTGTGATATACATAGCTTTCTCCAGGAGAGACATTTCCCCTACCAAAAGATCTCAAAGGCCATGGGTTATTCAAGAAGCTGGAGGGATGAAAAAAAGAATATCGAGAGATTGAGATAAGCAGAGGAGAAAACTGAGAGAAAATGGACAGGAGCCGGGTACATCTCAACTACGCTTGCTTGTAAATTCATAATTTTAGTTCACACTTGTATTAGCTTCACAGCCTTAAATACCCGGCATCACTTCGATTGATAAAGATTATGCTGTATAGCTATGACAAGGAATTATTGTATTTCAGTAGGTCAAAACTTTAAGTATTAAAAGCACTTTTCCCCTTAAGTCATGCGCTCAGTAGGAGTAAATCTCACTCCTGCAGATCAGCTCGATTTTGTTGCATAGCAACTCGACGGTTGCTATGCAAGAGGAGAATGCCGCGGGAGAAGGGGGTCGACAACCAGTTATCGACAACCAACTAGTGGAAAGAAAGTGCTCACGCCACTGCGTCTTCTGCAGTCCTTGTACAACTACTTTTTTCCACATAAAACCACATTCTGAAATTCCTAGCTTTGGGCCGGCCACCTTAAGCGACCTTGCTGTTTCGAGAGTACGTATTCACAAGAGAAAATGAGGGGACAGAGAAGGATGCTCCCGGTCCAGCCCTTGGGATATGTCATGTCCACGAAAGTTATTTTTAGACGAGCGGAAGTCTTCCGAGACGTCCGCATGCAGCCCAACCTCGGTCCGATGTTTGAAAGAAAATATATATTCATCAGCCTTCCACGTGTGCCATCATTTTTTCTTTTCACTAAGAACCTGAGAGCGAAGCAAGACTGCATGCGGACGTCTCGGAAGACAGACTTCCCCTAGAACAAAGACTTCCGCTCGTCTAAAAATAACTTTGGTGGACATGGCATATCCCGGCCAACGCCTTGAGCCTCCCTCTCTGTCCCCTCATTTTCTCTTGGTATTCAGTATTCATTTACGCACCGAACGAAAAGCAATTTCCATAATCATTGATCTGAAAGGGAGGTTTCGGTATTGAATACGTCAGCGCAATCAATTGCATGTCACACCACGTCATTGTACCAGGTGCCGATTATTTGAGACTCCGTTGTTTTGAAGGTCCAAAAGTTCGATGTGAAATCTGTGACGTCGGTCCAACGGAAACAATATTCTACTGAGATCTACACAATTCAAAATATACATTGAAAGGTATCCATATGTCGTTATGACAAATGCATTTAAGAAGAATGCAGTACGGACTAGGCACGAAACAAAGATGATGAGCGCTAGAAAATTTGACAAATCATTCATTTAAATACACTGCAGACACTGTAGAAATTGGTGTATGTATTCAGTGTGGAGTGATCTTTCACTTTCTTCGGCTTTGCGAAGTTTTTGACGCAAAATGTATACGTAATATTCCACGTGTTAGGACAGTTGCGTGTTCATTGTTAGATAGCAGTAAATCTTTCATCAAAATTCTTTCAATTTCTAATTTTTCTTGCCACGGGTCACGGGTCAATCGCCTCATGGGCTATTGACCCGTAGCCCTTGCTTGTTAATTATTATTATTACTATTTGTCCCAAATCACAGCAATATCATACTGGAAGTTCTGGCCCAAGCTGCAACAAGCAGCCTCAGCAATCCAAAACTTGTCTCCCAACAATGTCTTCTGCTTTGTGTGGGTCTGAAGCCCAACATTATTATTATTATTATTATTATTATTATTATTATTATTATTATTATCATTATTATTATTATTAGTAGTAGTAGTATTATTATTATTATTACCATCATTATCATAATAAATTATTCTTATTATTATCATCCTATTAACAACAATAATTATTCTAAGACAGTAAAACAATACCCTGTGAGCAGTTGGTTTCTACTACGCTTCCCGAGAGAGTTCTAAACCACTGAGAGCAACTGTTTGATTTTCCATCGAGCATGTGCAAAGTACGTCACACCCCACGTGATGTACTTGACATCACTTCATCTTATTTTGCAGGAAATCACTACACAGTAGGCTCGACCAAACGCAGCAGTTACGTAGCTGAACACACACGCAAGCGCCAAACCAAGTTTACTAACTCATTTTACCAGTTCAAATTTGATTTATTCGTCCTTGGCCCCGGACGGCAGCACACTCAAACAAACTAACGGTTGCTCCCAGTGGTTTCTCTCTCGGTAAACGTAAGAGAAACCAACTGCTTTCAGGGTAGTAAAACCGATAATTGAACAAAGGATGCTCACAGTAATACAACGTATGAATGAGATAACAAAAGATTTCAGATTTAAATATGGCTAAAATAATACTTAATTGCGCTCTTTCCCAAAAAAGAATACAATAACTTTAATGACAAGAAAAATTCTCATGGTCATACAGATGGCTACTCTTCTGTAGAAGTGAATGAATCGCACACAATTTGATAAAGGATTAAGAGACCTATTACCATATGAACATGTAAGGAAATAAACCCACACAATCACGTCAGTTTCCTCTAAAGATGAAGAAATTTGTGAAAATAATTGCGTGTAATAGTTTTCATTACGCCCCTACAATTCTAATTAAATTTAGGAAAACAAAACTGAAGTCTTGAATATAGTTACTGCGAGAGGTTGATGGTTCGTGTTGATAAATCGATATTGAGCTGAATCATCCATTCACACTACCGAACCACACAACCTATCCATCGACATCATTAATAGTACATGCCCGTCGACTGGCATGCCATTTCAACGTGTTTGAACTTAGAAATCAACGAAACGTGCGTTATTTTTATTCCAAACGACTTTCAGCAACAACACAGTGGCAAAGAACGTATTAAAGATTTATGAGTAAACGGGGAGGTAAATAATAAAGCAATGCGAATATCTCACCTCTCGAAACACCGGCCTATATTGTCCGACATCAGCAGTAACATACATAACTGCTCGAGGGCTATGAGCTGCATATCTCTCTCGTCCCCTTGACCCATGCTCAGCCATTCTAAGAGAGTGTCTGGATCAACGTCCATCGACATCATTAATAACTTAGAAATCAACGAAACGTGCGATATTTTTATTCCAAACGACTTTCAGCAACAACACAGTGGCAAAGAACGTATTAAAGGTTTATGAGTAAACGGGGAGATCAATAATAAAGTAATGCGGGAGCGATTTCAGAATACCCCCTCACTTAGGAGCGTTAGTGCTAAGATGCCGTGGTCCGTGGTCCGCAATCTGGCACTGAATGACTGTGCGCTACCGCGGCCCGAGGTCCCGAAGTGGGCGAATAAGTGTTTGTGGAAGGGCTACCGCGATCCGAGGTCCCACAGTGGGCCACTAAGTGTTGTTGAAAATGCTACCGCCGCGGTCCGAGGTCCCACAGTGGGCGACTAAGTGTTGTTGAAAATGCTACCGCGGTCGAAAGTCCCACAGTGGGCGACTAAGGAAGGGCTACCGCTGTCCGCAGTCCCACAGTGGGCCACTAAGTGTTGTTGAAAATGCTACCGCGATCCGAGGTCCCACAGTGGGCGACTAAGTGTTGTTGAAAATGCTACCGCGGTCGAAAGTCCCACAGTGGGCGACTAAGTGTTGTTGAAAATGCTACCGCGGTCCGAGGTCCCGCAGTGGGCGACTAAGTGTTTGTGGAAGGGCTACCGCTGTCCGCAGTCCCACAGTGGGCCACTAAGTGTTGTTGAAAATGCTACAGCGATCCGAGGTCCCACAGTGGGCGACTAAGTGTTGTTGAAAATGCTACCGCGGTCCGAGGTCCCGCAGTAGGCCACTAAGTGTTGTTGAAAATGCTACCGCGATCCGAGGTCCCACGGTGGGCCACTAAGTGTTGTTGAAAATGCTACCGCGGTCCGAAGTCCCGCAGTGGGCCACTAAGTGTTGTTGAAAATGCTACCGCGATCCGAGGTCCCGCAGTAGGCCACTAAGTGTTGTTGAAAATGCTACCGCGGTCCGAGGTCCCGCAGTGGGCCACTAAGTGTTGTTGAAAATGCTACCGCGATCCGAGGTCCCACAGTGGGCCACTAAGTGTTGTTGAAAATGCTACCGCGATCCGAGGTCCCACAGTAGGCCACTAAGTGTTGTTGAAAATGCTACCGCGATCCGAGGTCCCACAGTGGGCCACTAAGTGTTGTTGAAAATGCTACCGCGATCCGAGGTCCCACAGTGGGCCACTAAGTGTTGTTGAAAATGCTACCGCGATTCGAGGTCCCGCAGTAGGCCACTAAGTGTTGTTGAAAATGCTACCGCGGTCCGAGGTCCCGCAGTAGGCCACTAAGTGTTGTTGAAAATGCTACCGTGGTCCGAGGTCCCGCAGTAGGCCACTAAGTGTTGTTGAAAATGCTACCGTGGTCCGAGGTCCCGCAGTGGGCGACTAAGTGTTTGTGGAAGCGCTACCGCGGTCCGAGGTCCCGCAGTGGGCGAATAAGTGTATTTGGAAGTGCTACCGCGGTCCGCACTCCCGTAGTGAGTTAGTAAGTTTTTGTTGAAAGTGCTACCGCGGTCCGCAGTCCCATAGTGGGCAATGAATGTAAGTGAGAAAATGAAAGGGAAATGAAGATTTCAAAAGAGTGCTTAGCCCTAATCAGTAAACGAGTGCTATATTCTTCACACGCTCTCGGTAGAACGTGTAGTTAACCGAACCCAAAAAAAAAAGCTAAGATTTTAAAAGAGTGCTTAGGCCTAATCACTGAAACGGGCGCTTAGGCTTAATCAGTAAACGAGTGCTATATTCTTCACACGCTTTCGGTAGAACGTGTAGTTCACCGAACCCTAAAATAAAAGCTAAGATTTGAAAAAAGTGCCTATAGGCCTTATCACTGAAACGAGCGCTTAGGCTTAATCAGTAAACGAGTGGTATATTGTTCACACGCTCTCGGTAGAACGTGTAGTTAACGAAACCGTAAAAGAAAAGCTAAGATTTTAAAAAAGTGACAATTGTCAGCCAGTCAGTGTGGAGATCGTGTAAACAAAATGCTTGATAACTGGTAGTTAATGAGAGAAATTCAGGTCATTCACTTTTATTTCGTATGAAGAAATTCTGGCCTGCGTTACATGTTTCGATTGTTACGCATGTAATTATGATTGGTTAAGCATGTAATTATGCTTGAAGATTCCTCCGATAAAGTAGATGTAAGCCTCTTCATTATAGTGAAGCATTTCGATAGCAACGTATTAGCAAAACGACTTTAAAGACAATGCCGTAAGAATATTGGTTTTTTTCGTCCTAACTGGACCCGCTTTAATTCATGAAGTAGATGTCATTGAGATAGATATCGTCGAACGTTGATTCTTAAGATAAAAAGTGTCACCTCCTAGCCAAGTCCTGCTAGAACAACGTTACTTGTTTATTGCTTTTGGTGTGCGTAACTCATCTAACAGAACATGAGAAAGCATGCGTTCTGTTGAACTTTTTTTCGGTTGAAATAATGAACAGTGTCCGATGAAAGTGATTTACAACAAGTTGGTTCGAGTAATTGAAGTAACACTTGATTGACTTTGTATTGCAAGGGAATAAACAAAGAAGGCCGCGCGACTTCCGTTGAACTTTTATTTCAGTAATTTTCATTTGAATGGAAACGCAGAAGTGTAAATTATACATCAAGCCATAGAAAACGATTGATTTATTGATTGATTAATTATGATATTTTTCTTAGGGAAGAGACAATAATTAAACAAAGCCGCATAATTTCAACTTTTCGCAAAATGTCGAGGGACAATCGACGCTAGAATATATAAAAAAGACATCGACACAGTTTCAGGCGATGTAATTTTTTTGCCCTGGTTCCAGCTTTTGAAAATTGCGATAACAACGGTGAAAGATTTAACCACTGCGGGACCGTGACGGCAGTGCCGAGTGTGGAGTACATATATAGAGCATATTACACGGTGGCGAGAAGATATGAATTTTATGTTCGAGTGGCAAGAACAATATCTCACGAGTGAGCGAAGCGAACGAGTGAGATATTGTTCTTGCCACGAGAACATAAAATTCATATCTTCGAGCCAACGTGTAAATTATTCCGATTTTATTGTGTTTCAAAGTAAGTCAAGTTTTACAAATACAGCTGGGTTTTATAGCAAACAGAAAATATTATTCTTCGTGCTTTCTTCTTCGTG
>NC_090880.1:23022648-23025148 GCF_036669935.1 Montipora foliosa
GTCTTTATTAAATCAAGGCTTAAAACTTGGATCACTTAATATAGTGTTTACTTCACAGTTTTGAAATCCAAAGAAAAAGAGGAATAATTATTGACTTTTTGGTCACAGCAGCACTTTAACTATTTATTTGCATATGTGAGTTTATGGTAAGAGTTTCATCAGTAAATAGGTTAAAGAATGGGTTACTTGTTAATTGTCTACTTGAGAAAGTGAGTTATGGGGGCGTTTGTTATGATGTATTGCCAGCATTTCTATACACATGTTAATTTGAATAGGTGGTTAAGGAGACTCCTAGTGGCATTTATCATATAGGGCCTGCATTTCATTAGTGTGCAATCCTTGCCTATGTTGCTCTAACCAGTGACTGTGTTAAATACCACTATGATACCATGAGATTTTTAAACTTTTTAACCAATGGTAAGGGCTAACCATACTTCCAGCAACTCAGCATCTGGCAATCACTATGGCACAGCATTCATTGCCTCCATGAAACTTGACAGAAAACATGTTTTTCTTCTGTAAATAGGTTAGTTCACTTGAGAACATAGAGAGAGTTACTAATACAACTACTATGTATGAGACATTTTTCTTGTCTTTGTAGAAATTTCTATTAAATATGTTACAAATGAAAGCTTTTATGATTTTCTTTTTGCATCATTTCGTCATGAGTCGTTGTTTCTTGAGTGTAGACTTTGAGTCTCATCACCCAGGTACCAAGGGTCACACAACAGAGAAATCTCATTTATTAGGTGAATCCAATCATTTTGCCAACACTTTAAGTGAATTTGCCAGTGCACATGAAGTCATTCCTTACACAACATCCGAGAGAGATATTTGGCATATTAGTATTGTTTTAAAGTTGTTTTAAAGTAAAGGAAAGTTATTAATTTGAATGTAATACCATATGCGGGTTCTTACTTTGGTTGCTGAGGTAATGAATTACTTGTCGACTTTGCAATGCGACATCTCGCACCGTGAACAAAAAAGTTACGTACTCTTCTGTGTTTTGTGTTCCTCAGCCAAAGAAACACTTTTCACTTGAGATATAATTATTTGTTTCCTTCTAAAGATGCATGGGCAACTGAGAGCTATTCCATTTAAAATCCACACCCCCCCTGTTGACGAGATTTTCTGAGGGGGGTCTGAAGAGCATTTCTGAGGGGTCCACGTGTCAGCACTCTTTCATCTTTCAAATATTTCTGAAGGGTATTGGAAAAAATCCCCACTCTTCTGAGGACGGAAATAAATTATCAACTTTTTCTGAAGGGGGGAATGTGTTGGCACTTTGATGTGCTCCTTCTTAAGGAGTGAAATTTGCACAACAGGGAGCTAAAGGAACTTAACCAAACTGTCCAGTACAAGAGGAACAAGTACACCGTGTCTGCGCTTGAGGGAGATGTCATACAAATGGAGACAGGTCTTCCAGCCAAAGAAGTCTGTAACATTGTTGCAAACCATGCTCTTAGATTTAAAGATAGTGTGAACTACATGTATTTTGCTGGATGGATGACCTCATGATGTCAATTCCATCCCGTAAAAAAAAACCAAGATCTCTGCACCGTCCTCCTTCAGGCAATTCGAATCCTGTGGGATTGTTATAGACTGCACAGACATTGAGGTTGCCGCACCTGGATTGATGAGTCAGCAAAATGCAACATATTCGTCATACAGAGGAATGAATTCCAATAAGGTCATAGTTGGTTTTGCACCAAATGGAGTCGTCACTTATGTCAGCCGACTGTATCCAGGTTCTATTTCAAAGACTATTGTGCAGCAGTCCAGACTTCTTAATCATTTGACAGCTGGAGATATGATTCTGGCTGACAAAGGTTTCCTTATCCAGGATATTGTACCACATGGTGTCTGTGTCAATATCCCACCTTTCCTGAATAATGGAACTTTCACAGAGAGTGAGGTCAAGAAAACAAAAGCCATAGCTTAAGCCTGGATTCATGTTGAAAGAACTAATGCTAGGCTGAAAGACTTCAAAATTGTACGCTTCATTCCTTCATATTGCATTGCTATGCTGACATTTTGTTTCAGTTATGTGCTGCACTTGTAAATTTGCAATTTCCTTTAATCAAAGAGGGATGTGAAGATATGGTTTTTGAGTAGTTTTGTACTTCAAGACTATACTGAACAGTTTTTGAATTGGTGAAATAGAAATAAAATAATTTGTAGACTGAGGGTTACTTAAAAGAATACAACTAGAGGGGGGATACTCTAATATAACAGTAAAGGGATGCTTGTACCTCCTAGGGATTACTCTTTATCGTTTGGTACAGCTCAGGTGCATGTAGGGTGTAAAAATAGACCACTATGAGAGTTCTTTTATCATGTTTAGGGGACTTAGGCAGGAGAACATATGTTAAAAGAACTTTTTGTCTTATGCTTTACAGTGGATACCTTTTAGAGGTAAAAATAAAAGTAAGTTCTGCCCACACATTGACATTTTGCTACCCTTGAGGAGTCTCTATGAACATTTCCCACAAGCATCCCA
>NC_090880.1:23030148-23037648 GCF_036669935.1 Montipora foliosa
GTAACAAAAAGAAAAATGACTGTAAAGTTTGACGACTTAAATCCTATCTGAAAATGGCCCGTAAGGTTTCGGGACGTTCGAGAAACAGGTCCCGTAAAACGACTCTGCGAGCATTGTCATCAATCGAGACTGCTAGGCAAAACGGTGCATGCTGGGTAATCAGGATAAAGTGCATGATAAATTTACAGACTTCGGAGTGAGAGTGACCTATCAAAATTTTATTGTGATGGTTTGTAAACGAAAATTTACTGTTTGTCATAATGTTTTCTCGATCAAATCAAGGTGAGTGTTTGATTCTATGCTTATTTACCAGTATGAGTTGTGTAGAAGCTATTCGAGTCCGTGAAATGGAGATAATGAACATGCCGAAATGCGGGCAGTCAAGCAATTGACGCTTCGTTGTTCAAGTCAAAAACATTTCTTCTACAGTAGATTTTATCACTTTTCGAGTTATCGTTTTTCTTTCAGATAGAAGATATGGCTTTCGAAGATATTCCGGAGTAGAGGGTTGGTCAACTCCAGTTTTATTTCAGGATGAGAAGAAGAGGAAAGTCGACAACAGGAAACAACAAAGATCGGGCGGTCAAGCAATCGAAACCCAAAACTCCCTTGGTTTTTCGTTAATTCTCATTCATAGCGTAACAGATGATTTCACCACAACAAGATCATCCGAATCCTTCGGCGAATAAGTCAGAACTTGGTGCACGTGCGATCTCTTAAAATAAGAGTAGTGGGATTTGCCCTAAAAGCGGCCTGGTCGCTTTCATCTAGATTTCGTGGATTTTCAATACCACACGTACTTAGAAGTCTGTTATACCCTCTTTCAAGCCGATCGAAAATATTCTTTGAGCAATCAGCACTCGGGTCGTTTGACTCAGTGTTTGACTTGAAAGCGACAATAGCTCGTGCAACAAGATCTTTCGACTTTCAATTGCTTGACCGCCCGATCTTTGTTGTTTCGACTTTCCTCTTCTTCTCATCCTGAAATAAAACTGAAGTTGACCAACGGTCCACTCCAGAAAATCTTTGAAAGCCATATCTTCTATCTGAGAGAAAAAAAGATAACTCGAAAAGTGATAAAATTGACTCGAAAAGAAATGTTTTGACTCGAACAATGAAGCGTCAATTGCTTGACTGCCCGCGCGCATTTCGGCATGTCGTTATGATAAAATTTCACCATTTCACGGACTCGAATAGCTCCTATTCAACTCATACTGGTAAATAAGCATAGAATCAAACACTCACCTTGATTAGATCGAGAAAACTTTATGACAAACGGTAAATTTTCGTTCGCAAACCAGCACAGGAAAACTTTGAAAGGTCACTTTCACTCTGAAGTCTGTGAATTCATCATCATGCACATTATCCTGATTACCCAGCATGCACCGTTATACGGTTGTAGAACAAAGCGCCCCAAGATCAGTGTGAGCATGGCTGACAAAAATAGAAGGATTTGTATGGGATCCCGATAAAAAGCTGAAGAAGATAGTTATTACTGGGTTGCCGTATGGCAATCCCAGTCGGAAAATGGGTAGATTATTTTTTTTTAGTTTTTTTTTCCGTGTCAGTAAAAGTCTTGCTTGTCACTCCCCTGGTAAGTGGTGTCTTTGTGCATAGAGCCCTCTGCGCGTATTTTCTTAGGATCGAGAGGGTAGTGGAAATGCGTAGATTTCTCTGGTGGACACAGGAGAATCATTAACTTAGCCTGCAATGGCGTCGAAAGTCATGTAACGCGAATGGCGTTCTAGTGGATCTTCGAATAAAATATACCCTTATGAAGCTCAATAATGGAAAGTCAGTTGGATAAACCAGGCAGGCGGTGAAAAACCAACACCTGGAATCTCAAAAGCGACGAGTAATGGACTTCGACAACAATCTATCGCCCGTCGAGCCGAAATCAAAGTGAGCTGTATTTCTAAAATAATATTTAACCAAGTGTAACGGTTATGTAGAACACTGAAACCAAATGGAAAATTGTCTGGTAACGTATGGGTTCAACAAAGACAGAGAACGATTGAACGAACCGAACACCTTACGTGGATCTGTGATCAACTCTGCACAGTCTTCAGGTAAAAAAAATAATTGGAAATGTAACAGCCAAGAATTATTTGAAAGAAAGCTTGTCGTGTATTTTGTGCTTCATTATTCAAGGAAAGGGTTCTTCATGGAAACGGTTTGATCCTGAAATTTAGTTTGTTGCAATATTGCGCATATTTGACACGATTGAGTTTCTTCTCTTCACGTACGTAATGAAATAGAAGGGGTTTTTGCCTCTAATAGCAAATATGTTGTTTGTTTCAAAAAAATTTTCGCCGGAAAAGGTGGCCTTTATGAATTCATCATGTTTTATGATATACGAGCTTAACTGGATAGCTTTTTATGGCAATAGTAAAGCATTTTCTTGTCAAAATGAGGTTAGCGTCTTCTGGTGTGTTAACTGAATTAAATCGTGAGTTTGTATTTGCCGTCTGCCGCGTAACCTTGATTCCCACTCTCAAAATTACCTCCAGAACCTACTTTTTGCGTAGAATAAGCGTTTAGAATGATGTTCTTGTTTTGCATAAAGCAAGCTAACAAAATATGTACCTTGCTGAGTTCGCATTTGTTAGCGTTCATAGTATTTTCGGTCCGATGTTTCTGTTTCGTGAGGGGTATATTGTTTTGGTCTCCCATCCAAACACTAACCCCGCTGAACAGCGGTTAACTTCAGTGAACTTTGGTATTACAAAGCTGTCAGATGCTCAGAGGGCACGCTTAAACTTACGGTGAAAAGAAGTTGTGAGGGAACTCGAAAATTATCAACATGTCAGCCCAGAAGCCAATGTTTCTCGCTTCTCTTTTATTTGTTATTCTTCAGAGACCGGAATGCTGTAGTTCAATACCACACAATTCAGTGCCTTCTGATTTTCTGTAACACGTACCACAGGCAACCCAGTGTATGCTTCACGGAAGCATCTCGTATGAAAAAAATCTCAGTTAAAAAGTCTGGTCTTATTGCCATTATGGATAGCTTCCTTCCTGTGTGATTATTTTCCAGATCCGACGCAATTTGAGCCATTTTTCAATTTCTGGGTTGTCAACGGTTATAATAAAATCTCAAGGCTGGAGACTAAATTCCCAGGAGCCACCAATTTGAGTCAAATATTCCTAGATAAAATGTTCCCACGGTCACAATTCCACATCAGAATCAATTGACAAAGATTGAACTTTCATCTCAACCCATCATCAACGCAATAGCAGTCCTGCGAGCAACGTCAGGCGGTGAATATTGCAACAAAAAAGCTTTCGAAGGCGGTGCTTCATCACCAAAGTGGCCACGGCTTCGACCGTTGATAACAAACTGAGCCGTATCGGGATGACAGACCGTAGTTTGTCAACCTCAAATTTCTTTATTCCCTTGGTTGTCCCGACATGATTCCATTGTCGCAGTCGTTCGTCCAATCACAAAAACGCCTCCTTCGTGTTGACAAACTTCAAAAACACATTGGAGAATCCGGAAAGCGTTGAAAGATGGAAGAATGAAAGCCGTAGTGAACAAAATTTTGCGAATTCATGCCGCTTTTATTAGTTAATAGGACTTTGTACGTAATAGGCTGTTTGCGATCGTAACTTTATTTATCAAGCCTTCAAGAAATTAACATTAATTATGCAAATAATTTTTTTTCCCGTAGTTTGTCAACCGCATGAGTGCGTTGACTCAAGCTTTCAAGGAATTAACATGCAAACATACAAATAAAATTTGTTCTCCTAGGATATTGTGCTTCGAATATTTTATGGCTGGACTTACTGAAGCCAGTAGAATTTAATTATTACCATCTGAGAGAAAACGGTCGTGTCGGGAGACCCAGGGGAATAAAAAAAATTGCGGTTGACAAACTACGGGAAAAGTTTTATTTGCATGATTAATGTTAAAGGTGGGCCCACACGAAGGGACATGTTGCAGGAACATGTAGCGGGGACAAAATCGTGTTAAGGGCACACTGAGGGGAGATGATGCAGGGATGTGTAGCAGGGACATGTAGGAGGGACCAAATCGCAGAGTTTACACACTTGTGAAAACGTAGCCGGGACACGTTTCAGGGACATGTTGCAGCGACACATCATCTCGTGCGTGCTGACATTTTTTCACTCGTGCGAAATGGAATCTGTCCCCGCAACATGTCGCACAGAGTTCAACTTGTTTAAATTCATCGTGTGCAAGGATATGCAAGGATATGCAACATGTCTCTGCAGCAAAAACTGATAATTGAGCCAATCAGACACAAGATCCAGCTTGCTTTGCGGTAGTGCATGTGGAAAAAAGATGGCGGCCGTTCACGGACTTGCAGCTAAATACAGGAATTGCACCGACCAGCGGTCTGGGTAAAAACATTGGTTTGGTGTTGGGGCTCTCATTCTCGCGGGCTCAAATTTGTAATATCTGTACAAGTGAATGACTGGAACTAGGTCGGTGCAATTCCTGTCTTTAGCCGCAAATCACAGTGGAGTCCGTGCTCACGCTAGTAATTGGAATGATTTGGATAGAAACCGAAAAATAGTTGTTGTTTTGATGATGCTGCTCGATGATGAAGCTCCTATGATGCTGGAACGACAAGTCTGGTGCCGGCAATGGCTACTGCGACGTACCGAACGGGGAGCTTATCATACGATTTTTAAAGAGTTGCCAGTTGAAGACACGCCTGGTTTTGTTCAATACATGAGGATACCGCACGCTAAATTCGTCGCTTTGGTAGTAGCAGTTGCACCATTCATAAAGAAACAGGAAACATGTATGAGAGAATCTATACAACCAAGCGAGAGAGTACTGAGCCCTTGCAATCAGGTACCTTGCAACCGGTGAAACATTCCAGTCATTATCCTTTCAGTTTCGAATCGGTACGAGTACAATATCTTGTATTGTGATGGAGGTTTGCGTCGCTATTTATCCTGTCTTCGGAAAAGAGTATTTGAAAACACCAAATACAAGTGATAAAAGGAAGGAAATTGCGCAGTTATTTTCATGACTATAAAGGAAACGAGAGCATAATAGCATTGGTTATGGCTGGACCAGAGTATGAGTGTCTATTTGTGGATGTAGGCACAAACGGACGAAAACTAGACGGCCATGCACGGCATCCGGCGTTGCTCTCTAAAGAAAGCCCTAGAGAGCTGTGACAACCCTTTGAATATACCTCCCCTTCGCCCACTGCCAGGGGCTACAAAGCCAATTGCCTTTGTTCTTACAGGGGATGAGGCCTTCCCTTTGTCCAAACACATGTTTAAGCCCTACCCAAGAAGAAATCTGACGGTCGAGGAAAGGATAGCCAACTACCGCATTTCGAGAGGGCGAAAAATATCTGAGAACATTCTCGGTATTCTGGGAAACAGATGGCGTTGTTTTCGGGCTCCCTTTTTGCTGCAATCCGAACTGAAAGGTGCAGCAGTTACTATGGCTATACTTACGCTTCTTAACTGGCAGCTACGAAACGATAGAGCAAGTCGCAACATCTACTGTCCTCCGACACTGATCGACAGAGAAGATCCGAATGCACGGGTGCTTATTCCCGGGTCTTGGAGAGATGATCTTCCTCCCGAGTCTCTTCTGCCATTGCAGCCAGCTTTGGTTCACAAATGATTACACCAGTGAAGCTAAAGAAATGCGCCAGGAGTTCACACGGTGGTTTAGTGATGAGGGAGATGTTGTATGGCAGCGAAGAATGTGTGGACTGTAAACTGAATTTCAACACACTTGCAAGCAAGTGATATAGTCACTGAAGTTACAGCTTGTGGCTAAAATGTGGTACTCCTTCAACTGTCAGCTTGATGACCTAACAAAAGAGCTTCACTTTCTTCACCAAAAGCAGAGAAAACTGGCATTCATTGGCCACAAGTGTTAAGATCCTAAATTAAAAAGGGGCTCTTTAGCTTAAAGTACCGTTTAAATGATTTGAAATATCTTCGGAAAACCAAAAAAAAAAGTCCGATAATTTTAATTGACTTTGCGTCTCCTCTTCGTACTCGGGTCTCCTTGGCGTGTTTTAAAAAGGTTAAACAACATGGTGAAATAATAAAACATACGTTTTTCTGTAGTTATAGTTTTGTTCTTTTATTTAAATTTTTTGCCTTTTTTTTTCAATTATCTGACGTATGCCGCGGAAAATCTTCAGTCAGTAGTCTCCCTTCTTCTCACGGTATTTTCGAACGCTTTTCATTTAACTAATATATTCCTATTTTTCACGTTGCCATGTTACCACCAATAGGGTAGCTCCAACTCTACTATAAAAACTACACGTAACCCACAATTCCTCGATTTGCTCTGACGAAGGGCTAACGCTCGGAACGTCAGCTTTTAGAATCTCTGTACGGTGGCAAATTTACATTATCAACTCCGTTGAAAAAGCCAAATTTTTGTATACTATTTCCCCACCGACGCAGCATCACAGTTTCTTTAGAAACTACACCCTCCCTTCTAATAGATACGGTATTTGATGAAATGATGTGAACGTGACATCATAGTAACAACAAGGAGATGTTTTGATTCAATCTCACTCGTCGTCACTCATGAGTGCTTTTAGACCCTGTCCACGAAGGCGGCGTGACTGTGATTGGACGACACGACTGAGACAAAGTGTAATTTCTGACGTTCGAGTGACATGGGAACGAGTTAGTCAGAAATTGAATATTCTGAAGGCACGGCGCAGAGGATCGTAGGTGGCTATGGGATAGGTTAGGACTATTTAGGAGTTTGGCGGGAGTTTTTCATCATTCTACGTTTATGATCAGTCGCTGACACTTTAACTTTATGCTTAACTTTTGAACTGCGCTGTCTGCTTATTTTTCCTTGTGTATAGTAGAATACCCTTTCCTCGGGGTCTGGTGCCGTTGCATTGGATGAGGAATACGTTTCCACATATTTTTGGCCACTTCTAAAGGGTGGTTTTTAGTGGTTTTTCGTATCCGGCACGGTACTGTTGCTTAGTCTATTCCTACATTAATGCAGTATATTTTGTCTATTTCTACGGGCGGTGTTATCTGATGTCCAGTTTGTAACCAATTCAGGTAAATGGAAGTCATTTTGTTCAGCAGACTGACTGATGTGCCATAATAAACTATTTTCACATTAAAGTCTCGTGTTAGTGTAGTCAGAATGCAGTCATGTCGGGACAACCAGGGGAATAAAGAAATTTGCGGTTGACAAACTACGGCCTGCCACCCCGGTACGGCTAAGTTTTCTATCAATGGTCGAAGCCGTGACCACGTAATAAAGCACCGCCTTCGAAAGCTTTTTTGTTGCAATATTCACAGCCTGACGTTGCTCGCAGGACGGCTATTGCGTTGATGATGGGTTGAGATGAAAGTTCAATCTTTGTCAATTGATTCTGATGTGGAATGGTGACCATGGGGCGTGGGAACATTTTATCCAGGAATACTGATTTGACTCAAATTGGAGGCTCCTGAAAATTTAGTCTCCAGCTTTGGGATTTTATATAACCGTTGACAACCCAGAAATTAAAAAATGGC
>NC_090880.1:23042648-23077648 GCF_036669935.1 Montipora foliosa
GTATGTGGGCTGAGTTTCAGTCAATCTCAACCTGACTCCGAGGCTTTTTCTCCGGGTACTCCGGTTTTCCTCCCTCAGTAAGATAGACTCCCAGCCTATTCCATCTGGCTGTGGTGCAGTGCTCCGAGGTCATACATGGGTCGTGTTCAGGGGCCGAGCGCCTAGCCGGCTGCACGGCTCCTTCGGTCCGACCTCGTCGAGCCGCACCCTTAGCAATTCAGTCGCCGACTGCGAGTAAAATACAAGTACCTCCAAATCGCAGTCAATCGGGTTGGGCCCGATGACCACAACTTCTCTGATTGCTGCTCACGAGGGATTTCTTGTGCTAAAAGGCAAAATCTTGGATTGGGCGTGGTATGAAATGCCACCATGTTTTCTTTTTTTTTTCGGCAAAAAATCTAGCGGTAATTCATTTAAAAATAGTTAACACCGTAAACTAATAGGCCGCATTCGATCGTAAAGTAAGAATTCTGGGTCATGCTAATACTTCAAAAATGCAACCTTACGTAACCGTATCGCCGGTTGCCCGTCCTACTTTCCAAAAGTTAGTCTCAACTATCTAACGCAAGAATATAAAAATGACTGAATAAGCGTCCGATTGGATTCCAACGTTTGAACAAGCCGTTTCCAACTGTTTCACGGCGGCTAAAAATGCGGTAACCGTTGGCCAGATCATTTTTCTCTGCATTGTTTACAGCAAGCTGCATTTCTCCGCGAAGTCCATGTTGACTTACTGCGTGGCTTCATGCATATTTCTTACCAATCAACTTAGGGATCGGGAAAAATGATCCTGCAACTTCTTCCGAGCAGAGGAGGGAGTTTGCTTCGCATTTTTAAAAACATTGTAAAGAAATTTCGAGGTGACCGATGGCAAATCGACGTCTTCATTATCAAGTCTAATTAAGGTGAACCGTGCTTTTTTATTCAGGACGAATGATGAATTTCCCTCCTATCCCAGAGATGAAATGATCAAGGGTCACCTTTTTCCTCGTCCGCGTATTTTAAATAACATTACTCTTTGTGCAAAAATCAGAGACTGGATATATAACATTTTCGAACCACCGTCTCTGATATCATTTATAAGTGCAGATCCTGTAATTCCAAATAAAATGATCATAAAAATGAAAAAAAAAAAACTCTGAAAGCAAGATGAACACACCATAACACCAACTCGGTGTGGCCAACACATCACGCATGCGCACGAAACAACTGTCCATAGCTGCCAATTAACCGGGTGAAATGGTTGTGCGCATGCGTGATGTGTTGGCCACACCGGATTGGTGTTATGGTGTGTTTTCCTTGATTTTAATGTTTTTTCCTCTCATAAAAGAAGTTTGTTGATTTCTGTAACTTGATCTTGAGGGACTGTGATATCATGTTACCATTACTATTATTGAATGCTAACCGCAGAGCTAACCGAAGCGCTATTTAGGCTAACGGGAGTGCTCTATAGGCCTAACCTAAAAAAAAGGTTTTGACTGCCGGGCATTTAGACACTTCGTTAATTTATACCTTTAAATTTCTTTTCTTCTAATATCTAAGAGTACATAAAGGTCTTGTTTTTTCTAGTCTTGCAGATTTGGTGTGTTAAGAACAAAACTTTTCGGTAGACAAGAGAGAATAACAAAGCTTTACGTGAGCTAAAGATCGAAAAGGACGGTACGATGAATGCAGAAGGAAACAAGAGAACCCTCGATCACGTAATGCAGCATATTGCAAATTGGCACATGCAACCACAGCAATGTGGAAGAAGTTATTTTCTTTCTTCAGATACAGAGTACATCCGTGCACTGGTCGAGGAGACGATGCATAGGCCTGATTCTATATCGGGACATAGAACCAAACGGGAGAGGGGAGTAAAAAAGAAAACATTTGAAATGCAAGTTGGAGTTCACGGCTTCACCCAAGCTCCATGCTACAGGGTAACCCTAATTTTTCATGTTGAAGACGACGTGATAATTACAGCCTTTCCAACCGTGTGATGAATGTCTTGGAAAATCATCGTGCTCACCATATTACACTGAAAGTGAAAATACTGTTACGTGGTGGAATAACCAAGAGATGTCCGCGAACAAGACATAAATAAAAAGAACTCTCTCTGACTGAAGAAACAATTCCGTTGTTAAAGGGAACCTCCACTCTTGCAACAGAAGAACTTTAAACCGAAGGAAACAATGTTTCGAAACAAATGTGTTCGAAATTTGTTTTAAAAAGGTGTTTATATCAGGAAAACTGAATTTTAAAATCGCTTATTTGCGCTTTCAAATTTGGCGGGCGCCGTCATCTTGTGACGTGTTACGGTTGCCCTGTTGTTCTAACACAAAGAGCTTTTGTCTAATAACAATAGGGCAACGTAACACGTCAAAATTATTCAAGATGGCGGCGCCTGCGAAATTTGAAAACAAAAGCAAGCGATTCTAAAACTTATTTATTTTGGATACCGAGGCTTTGTTTGAAATAAGTTTAGACAGATTTGACTGTAAATGTTATTTCCTTTGATTTAAAGTTACTTTTTTTGTGGAAGTGGAGGTTCTCTTTAAAGATTATTTTGAATATTTCTACGAAATTATTAACTTGTATGCCCTTTCTTAACTTTGTGGCTTATTTTCTTCTTCTTGGAGCAAGCTATATTATGTTTTATTGAACTAAACCGCGAAATTCTCCAATCTAGATCTGATCCATAGTTATGAGCAACTTTGATTTGAGATGGATAGAAGATAGACACAAGTAGATAGATAGGAATAGGAAAACTTTATTTAAACACGGTAATTTTATCAAATTTGCATATGTATTTTACGTAGCCGTGTATAATTTACAAAGATATATAAGTTTAAAATACCAATGACGTTAAAATACTTTATATAAAAGACAGCTTAATTTAATAAGTTGTTGGCAATGCAAACGTGAGAGATTTTATTTGCTTTTTGAGAGCATTTACAGAGGGCAATTGTTTGAAGTGGTCTGGTGGCGCATTCCATATGGTCGCCCCTGTAAACAAGAAGTTGGTTTTAAACAATTATGTTCTGGCAGCTGGGATCTCGACATTATATTTCGAATTTTGTAGATTATACATTTTTGGTCCCAGCTGCTCAGTAAAAATATTTTAAGGTCACGAGGAAACGTGTTGATAGATAGATAGATAGATAGATAGATAGATAGATAGATAGATAGATAGATAGATAGATAGATAGATAGATACTTTGTTAGATAATACATTGCAGCCAATTAGGGCTGCATTGTGCATTACAGCATAAATGTACTAAGTATTAAAAGGGTATGAAATAAATGGTTTAGGATAAATAACACTTAAATTGTTCAAAACTTAGGAATATATGGAGGTATTAAATACAACGAAAAAAGCAAGGTGACACAAGCACCAAACCGGTGTGGCCAACACATCACGCATGCGCACAACCATTTCACCCGGTTAATTAGCAGCCTTGGACAGCTGTTTCGGCCTTGCTGGGCCTCATCAGCATGGCGTAGCTAACATACCAGGCGGGTGTTTTAGGTACCCCTTTAAGTGGGTTGGTGTTTGAGTCACCTTGCTTTTTTCGTTGGAGGAGTTAAAAGCTAATACGACTAAGTTGGAATATGTACACGATTGCAATAATGCGCAATGAAACAATTTTAGGCCCTGATGGTATTAAGGCTTATATTTAAAGTGCGCATGTGCCTAAAAGCATATTTCGGTCGATGTAAGGGCGGCAAAAGCGGTTTTTGTAATTGATGCCCGTTATTCTCCGTGATAGCCACATGGCTGGCATAATTTTTCATGGTGGTCCACTAAAAGCTTACTAAGTCAGCCTCAGAAAAATACAATTAATGTATCAGAAAATATAAGGGTTTTGCTGCTTTCTTAACAAGTTCGGAAACGTGTGCGTTCCACGTAAGATTACTAGAGATTGGGACGCCAAGCAATTTAGCGCTCTTTACGACATCGAATGCTTTACCGTCAACTACCAACCTGATTCTTGGCAAAAGATATGCGTAGTTCCTTACATTTCTCGCTAAGCCGCGTTGAGCGTTAATTGGACAGTTTATGCATGAAGAAGTGAAGCGAATCCCTCGATCAGCAAACTCATCCCCAGCCTTCTTGCTGCTTCGCAGAACCGCCAGTCATTCAGGCTATTTTTAAACACAATTGCAATATCTGACGATTGAGTGAATTGGGAACATAGTAGTCAAAAATTAATATTCCGATGGCACGATTGAGAGGCCCGGGTCTGTTCATGTGATATCGATCGCCATTAGCTTTTTAATTTTCGATCGCTTTTACTGGGATTTTCGCGGGTATATTTTTGCCATTCTACGTCAGTCGGTGTTTCTAGTGACTTGATTTTTCTTTCTTGTTTTGTTATGCAGGGGCCTCCATATTAAATGGGGAATACGTTTCCACCTTTTTTGGCCACAAATAAGGAGTGGTTTTTTTTTCTGGGACTCTCTCTTACCCCACCCTGAAAATAGGCCTGGAACCAAGGTGGGGGAAATCCTGGGTTGAAGGCCCATTTTCTGGGCCAACACGATCTCTTCCTCAAATGAAGGGTTATCCTTCTTTGTCAGATTGCTCCAAATGAAGCATAATCCTCCATTTAGATTACTCTGTTAGCAAATAAAAAGAAAAAAAGTAAAAGCAGCCCCTGGACAAGATTTGAACCCGGAGCACCCACTTTGAAGGAACTGTTTTTATCCACTTAACCACTAAAGATTAGCATACTAAAAAATGTGCCGCTTATTTACCAAGTCTGAAGCTTGATTTTAAAACGGTTAGCTTTCTCTTGAAGTTTGGTAACCGACATTTTTCACTGTGTGAGCTTGCTTCTGAGCGGGTGTTAATACACGTTTACAGCGGCACTTTTGGAAGAAAGTGAAGGGGTTTATAATCAGAGCAACAAAAGCAAGGTGACACACGCTAACACCAACCCGGTGTGGCCAACACATCACGCATGCACACAACCATTTCATCCGGTCAATTAGCAGCCATGGACAGCTGTTTCGGCCTTTTGGGCCTCATCAGCATGGCGTAGCTAACATACCAGGCGGGTGTGTTTAGCACCCCTTTAAGTGGCAGCTTCACATGCCAAACATGTGGTAAGCTGGGTTGGGAACAGCAAAACTGTTCTCCCACGGCAAGCGTGTGGGAAGGTGGATCACATTAAGAGATCGGTGTGTCACGTAAATTAAAAAGAGCAACAGAAGCAAGGTGACACACGCTATGGCTGCTAATTGACCGGGTGAAATAGTTGTGCGTATGCGTGATGTGTTGGCCACACCGGGTTGGTGTCAGCGTGTGTCACCTTGCTTTTGTTGCTCTGTTTATAATCACACGTTCCCAGGTTCGAGTCCTGCCAGTCCAGACATTGGGGTTGGCTTTTGAAAGAAATGTGTTCGTTTTCCATGATCCCTATCAAGCTTTCAGTGTTTAAAATGAACGATAAGACCTCGCTTGGGAGAAAATGACAATTAAGAATAATCCTTCAATTGAGGGAGAGACTTGGTTGTCTGGGCGGGGTAAGAGGGAGTCCCGGAACAGGACTAGGGACCAATGGGCTCCGGGGGATCGTTTCTCGAAGGCCACGCCGGAAAACTTTCCGGACCATCTGCTTTGTGAAACTGCTATCCACTTGTTTTACAAAGCTGCCCCTTTAAGCATGTTTTCAAGATAACTAAACGCAAAACTGTCTAGTATAAAGTTGATCAGTGGAAACTTCTTCCGTCTAAAGATCTTAAGTTACAAACGGGATTGTGACACCCGAAAAGTTATCGGGACTCTCGAGAAATGGGCTTCTCGGCAAGGTACATTCCACAAGTTTTTCATGCTGTTTTAGTGTAAACAGTATCTCTAGCGTGTGTAATCATCACATGCCTGACCGCATATTCCTATAAATAAGCTATTTTAATTTGAATTCACTACTTTCCCATCCCCATAATGCAATACGTTTTGGGGGTTTCTTTGCATAAACACAATGCAAGTCATTTACTCTTGGGAATGTATCATGCCTCAGTAAACTGGACATCTATTGTTTTAATGCAAATAACCCCCCCCCCCCTCCCCAAAATGAACTGTACTATGGAATTTGTGAAAATAGCGAACCTTGATTTTAGTGGAGTCATAATTTTTTTTTTTTTTTTGTCTATATGAAGCTTTCAAGATCTCTGTATAAGACCACGAGCTCATTTCTATTTCCACTAATTCCTTGAGTCAACCCTTTCCTGAGTAAATTTATTTTTGGGAGCAGGTTTTCCCGCGTGAGGTATCATATTTCCCTTGACATTGGGGTAACTTTGTTTTGATTGGCGTTTACAACAGCGACCGAGCCGAATTTCCCAAGGGAGGCGTTTTATAAATAAAGTTACTTCGGAAAGGGTTGACTTCAAGGCCAAGTATGGCAGATTAAGGCTCCTCTTGATAAGCTCCTGGTATAAGTGAGTAAGTTAGCATTAGCATTTTATTTGCAACACTAATAATTAAAAACTTGTCGCCCTCAATTCAGGCCAGACCACTAGACCTAGAACTCCGTGTCCTTCACTTTCCGAATAGTGTGTAGGGTCTTTAACTTCAAACAGGGCTTATGAACAAGGGTTATACAGTCCTTGGTAATACATGATCCAAGAAAGACTAGAGACTCCAACTATTTGCGGATGTAATTACGTAGGTAGCACTTTCGCGTCAGTTATATCAGTAAAGACACTGAGTGTTGCTCTGGTCGGAGTTGAACTCAAGTCCTTTCCTTCAGCATGACAGTTCGATGCTCCGGCAACGATTTGGTCGGCGGTCAGCGGTCGTCCTTTTTTCCAAAACTGAAAGACTTATTAAAGATTGTGTAAAGATGTCTGGTTAACTTGTCTTGTGAGCCAATTTCTTTGCATTGTATTTGACGGTGCTTCAAGAAAAAAAATACACTAACATTTCCTGAAAACTACAAGATTGTGGCAATAGATAGTATAAGAAAGGCGTTTCCAGGTTCCATTTTGAAATGGAACACGGAATGGACTTTTCGCATTCTGGGGAATTGTATTAACCACTAATCTTTTTTTGGAATCATGATCATGTGAGTAAAGATACGTAGCAACTGACCAATCTGATATCATCGGTAGTGTCAAGGAATTTTAATGAGAAAAAAAACAGCTCACTACGCGTCCTCGCTCTGAGGGAAGAAAAGGAAAGGGTTACCCAAGGTCAGTTCAATCTCTTTCGGTGCATGGAACGTGACCACGTTACAAGACATATAGCAAGGAACAAGAAGATGGAAATGAAATGAATCAGGGAGTGGACTTTTCGCTTTCTCACTATGCAACTGGATTAAACAATTATTAAAAACAAGAATCATCTTTATGAGGGAAAAGACACTTTGCGATACCAATGTCACGTAGGAGCGTCAAGGAATGCGAATGGTGAAACAGCTAACTTCACTTGAACGGCTGACATCGACATGCAGCGAAATTTTTCAATACAACTTTTTCATTGCGTGATCGATTGACTGAATTGCCCTGGTGACCTCAACAGGTGACGTAGAGGTATTGCTGAATCGGAAATTACCCAGATCTGAGACGAACCTTAATCTACCAAAAGCACGATATTGTTTTCAAATGCGCTCGGGAATAGTTGACAATAGTTTATGCAAAATTTGTGGGGAAAGCAAAATGCATTGCGGGTTATATGAAAGTGTCTAATAGCCTCCTTACATGACTGACAACAACTTGGAAGGCATTTGCTTTAAATCGCGTTTCAATTAATTAAGATTAAGAAAACCAAGTCCTCTCCTAAAGAAAGGCAATGATATACTACACAGTTTTGAAAATAAATTTGGAAATAAATTCATATTTCTTACGACTATTGGTGACAGAAAAACCTCTCTGGTCTGACATGAGATAATGCATTGCATGTACTGCGCTTAAAACGTCTGTATATTTCGCTTGACGTCATGTCGGCTTTGATGCTACTTTCTCATCGACTGAGCTTATCCTGCGTAGCTGGCGAGATATTTTATTGCGAGAATATTGAAACACACGGGGTAAATCTATGGCTGCTTCGTTGTGTTTTGGCTGCGAGTGAAAAGACTCACGCGGAAATATCCCGCAAGGTATGCAGCCGTAGCCGAGCTGTGATTTTTCCTTCGGCCCAAGGCAGCCAAAATGAAGATGAGGACAAGACAAAAAGAACGCGAAAACAATATGAGTTATTTCTATTTTCAGTAAGATTGAAGAGACAACAATGACCACAATTTCCAACTCCATACAACTTAAATACTAAACCACCCATCACATTGTGTATCATATCAATCTATCGGTTTGGCTGCTGAAGCACAACAATCTGTTGTGGGCTCGGCAAAGTGCCCACTATAAAGAGAAGACACTACTGCACTCGACGAAAATAATGAATCCATCAGCGTGGTTTGACGGCATGACTGAGCAAATTTGCAACACTGATAAAAATAGCTTTTGAGGGTGTATCAAGGATCAAGAAAGTGACGTAAGTAGCCTTGCACTTGAAGTTTACCGAGGTTGTATAATGTCTCAGGCTAATTGTGGTCATCAACAAGTAGAAATATATATATTTGAAGTGTGGGTTAAAGACGAAAGATTGAAGAAAAATAAGCGCAAAAGTCACTTTTCCCTTTTCAAGGCAGAAATACGTCGCGGGCCACAAAGCATTCACGGGCGATCCACCCTGTACGTTTTCCGAAACCACGTTAGCCTTTAAAAACTCCTTCAAATATTAACTGTTATGAGGATTAAGATCATTCAGCGTTGATTCCAACGACATGCTAGCAAACACCTGTCGAGAAAAATGAACAGTCGGTCCCCCGAATCTCTCGTAAAATAATTTGGGAAGGGAATGGTTTGGATTAGACCAAGTCTACATCTTTTTTTTTTTTCTCGTCTAACTCGGCGCTTATTTCTGAAAGCATCTCTAGAAGTACTTGCTTGCTTTGCTTCCAAAGCGACTGTCGAACGCACTTCAATCCGAGAATCAGTCACCTTAATAGTGTAGCCTGCGTGGCAGGCCCCTTTCGACGCCTGCTACGCAGGCTATAATAGTGTCATATACATAGCTTTGTCCAGGAGAGTCATTTCCCCTATCAAAAGATCTCAAAGGCCATGGGTTATTCAAGAAGCTGGAGAGATGAAAAAAAGAATATCGAGAGATTGAAATAAGCAGAAGAGAAAACTGAGAGAAAATAGACAGGAGCCGGGTACATCTCAACTACGCTTGCTTGTACATTCATAATTTTAGTTCACACTTGTATTAGCTTCACAGCCTTAAATACTCGGCATCGCTTCGATTGATAAAGATTATGCTGTATAACTATGAAAAGGAATTATTGTATTTCAGTAAGTCAAAACTTTAAGTATTAAAAGCACTTTTCCCCTTAAGTCATGCGCTCAGTAGGAGTAAAACTCACTACTGCAGATCAGCTCTCGATCAGCTCGGTTTTGTTGCATAGCAACTCGACGGTTGCTATGCAAGAGGAGAATGCCGCGGGAGAAGGGGGTCGACAACCAGTTATCGACAACCGACTAGTGGAAAGAAAGTGCTCACGCCACTGCGTCTTCCGCAGTCCTTGTACAACTACTTTTTTCCACATAAAACCACATTCTGAAATTCCTAGCTTTGGGCCGGCCACCTTAAGCGACCTTGCTGTTTCGAGAGTACGTATTCCGTATTCATTTACGCACCGAACGAAAAGCAATTTCCATAATCATTGATCTGAAAGGGAGGTTTCGGAATTGAATACGTCAGCGCAATCAATTGCATGTCACACCACGTCATTGTACCAGGTGCCGATTATTTGGGACTCCGTTGTTTTGAAGCTTTAAAAGTTCGCTGTGAAATCTGTGACGTCGGTCCATCGGAAACAATATTTCTACTGAGATCTACACAATTCACAATATACATTGAAAGGTATCCATATGTCGTTATTACAAATGCACTTAAGAAGAATGCAGTACGGACTAGGCACGAAACAAAGATGATGAGCGCTAGAAAATTTGACAAATCATTCATTTAAATACACTGCAGACACTGTAGAAATTGGTGTGTGTATTCAGTGTGGAGTGATCTTTCACTTTCTTCGGCTTTGTGAAGTTTTTGACGCAAAATGTGGACGTAATATTCCACGTGTTAGGACAGTTGCGTGTTCATTGTTAGATAGCAGTAAATCTTTCATCAAAATTCTTTCAAATTCTAATTTTTCTTGCCCCGTGCATCAGATCACGATTAATCTTGCCTTCTTTTTTATCGTGTTGCGTTATCATCTGCCCTTTCGATGCCCTTGGAATGAAAATGGTCCGGCGGCAAAAAATGAGTTAATTTAATAATTAATCAAGCCCACTACCGATGAGTGATTTTCTATAAATGGATACATTGACACTGTTGCAAAATTTATCGCCCACAGTGCGAAATCTTGCCTTGTCATGCTGATATCGGAATGAATCAGAACTTATTTGTTAAAATAGGTTAAAAGATTCTTTTACTATCTTGCATGAGAATCATGGAAAATAAAGCAAGTCACCACTTCCTTTTTGTAATCGGATAGTTGCGATTCTAGTATTTTAATCACAGATTCAAATAGTATTTAGACGTGAAACGCGCAAAAAACAATCTGACTGTTACACAGTTTTCACTGTGCAAACTAGCACCCTTTGCTGTCTCTCAAGAAATGGTCTCTGCAGTTATCTTTGATGTATAGCACTTAAAAATTGTCTGGAGCCTAAACGCTTTGTTACGATGGGTTTCGGAAATTTTCCGAGTGGCCATAAATTTTCCTTAGGCCTGTTCCACACGTCGTGCTACTGCCGTGCCGAACTAAAATGCAGTTGGCTTGGCAGTGGCACGACGATAGCACGGCAGCGGTTTCAAACGTCCAAGCGAATACAGTCGCGCCAAATTCAAAAGACAAAACCAGCGTAATAGTATGCAAATAATGCAAAATACCTCAAATTAATTAATTTATGAATTGATTTCGGCGCAACAATACGCGGTTTGAAACCAAGTCGTGCTACTGCCGTGCGGCACGGCGGCACGGCAGTAGCATGGTTTCAAACGGCGTGCTACTGCCGTGCTTAAATTGAAATGACAATTTCATTTGAGTTTGGCACGGCAGTAGCACGACGTTTGGAACAGGTCTTAGTTCCGATTTAATACACTCACGTTCAGTGGTGTTCAGCAAAGTAAGTTCTTCATGCAGTCATACCCGTTCACGTATAAGGCTTATCAGCTGCAGCTTGATTAAGCGTCATTTTAGAGCCGTTGGTAAGTTTACTCCCTTTTTCAGTTTGTGCACTTTCCCAAGGTTTTACATTTATACCTCTCTTGAAAAGATGTGAAATGAGAAGTAAACCAGCTCAGATAAAAATTGGACGAACGGGCTTTTTTACCCGCCCATCGAAAAACTAAGAGTAATTCGAGTCTCTTTGTCTCAGTTGCAGTTATTATCAGGCTGAGAGAGTTTAGATACTTTGAAACGATGTCGTAGATTAGCCACGTTTGATGATCTTGTATGAGCTAACGTATCTCCTGTTGAGGACGGTATTTTGAAATAGCATGAATTCCTCGAGGAAATAACCCAAGATACCAGCGTGGTTTCCGCAAGTTCTCGTGTATGCGAATTGACACGTGCACTGTCCGAAGTACTTAAATATATATACATATATATTAGATTATCGGATTTTCCCTTTTTAGGTTGTATATTTATGTCAGCATAATGGCGGAACTGTTTAGAGGGCAGAGATCAGACTGGGATCGTATTTTTACTGATTTACGTAGTCCTAAATGAGAGTCAGCTGATCCTGTCCGGCTCGCAACTCTCTCAAAAAGCTCGAAGTTTATTTAAGATTCCTAAACTGTTTTGATTAACTAAGTATGCGAACTTTCGACTCAAAGTAGGTCAATCCATGGGCTAATGGCTAAATTTGGTTAAAAATAGGTTTATCAGTCCGCTACTCCAAGCAAGATGATTAGAAATCTGGAAAAGGAAAGGAACTTTATTTGTGTCTAGTTCTAGAGCTGGAGCACTAATTGGGGACACTGTAAACTGAAATCAACAAATTAACGCAGATCAAATGAGATGTTGGTCTTCGAGTAGCGAGAAAAACCGGAGCACCGGAAGAAAAACCTCTCGAAGCAGAGCACAACCCACACACATATGACGCAGAGTCTTGGAATTGAAACCCGGGCTACTTTGGTATCCCTGCGCGTAAGGGGATAGCGGAAGGGCTGATCAATAAGTTATACGATTTTATTTTAAAATTCTGCTTAAATTTCCCAATGTTTTATGTTATCATTTCATCAAGGGTTATGAGATGGTTGTGTAAAGTAAAAAAAAAAACAAAAACAGCAGTAGACTAGCAACCTTTGTGGCATGATTATGGTGCTGAAGCAAGAATCCCCTTACAAGAAGGGGTTCCTCTCCACTAACTGAGATAATAATCTCTAGTAAAGTGGGTAAGTGTGGGGAAAATACTGTGTGTGTGGATGGTGAGTTGAGGGAAAATCATAACCAAAAATTAGTCTGTAAAATGAGGAAGAGAAATTCACAAAGCCAACTCTCAACCTCACCGTGGAGTTAGCAAAACAAAACAAACTCTGTGTGAAAATAAAAACTTTAATTTCAGAAACAGCCATATAGTACATGTATAAGAAACTAAATCAAGTAAGAGGGATAAACAAATATTTGAACATGAAAATTATTCGTTCTTAAAACATGTATAAGAAACTAAATCAAGTAAGAGGGATAAACAACTACCCACACACATATGACGCCGAGTCTGGGAATTGAAACCCGGGCTACTTTGGTATCCCTGCGCGTAAGGGGATAGCGGAAGGGCTGATCAATAAGTTATCCGAATTTTATTTTAAAACTCTGCTTAAATTTCCCAATGTTTTATGTTAGCATTTTATCAAGGGTTATGAGATGGGGCCCATGGTTTACAGTCCTTAGTATCCGAAAAGACTAGAGAGTCTTACCATTTGCGGATGTATTACAAAGGCAGCACTTCCTCCTCAGTTATTTAAAGACCCTGAGTATTGGTCCAGTTGTAGTTGAACGGCCCTCATCATGGTACGGTCCGATGCTCATCGACTGAGGCACCCGCTCGGCGATCGCGGGCTTTCTTTCCCCCTTGAACTGAAAGTTGACTAAAGATTGCGGTTTGGTTTACTTGTCTTGTGAGTCAATTTTCTTGCATCGAACTTGACGGTGATTCAAGAAAAAAGGCATTGTAATTTTTTTCCTGAAAACCACAAGATTGTGGCGACAGATGATTTAAGAAAAGCTTTTCCAGGTTTCCATTTCGATGAAATGGAACACTGTGTGGACTTTTCGCATTCTAGGGCATTGTTTTAACCACTAATTTAGAAAAAAAATCATCTTCATGCGAGTAGACACTTAGCAAGCAACCAATCTGGTATAGTAGCGTCAAGGAATGTTAATGGCAAAAAACCAGCTCACTTCGCTTCGTCGCTCTAAAGCCTATGATACTCGGTTCAACATTTGTTGATCAACAAATGTTGCAGCTCTTGTTCAACAAATGTTGAACAGTGTGTCGCGTCATGTTGAATGTCGAAATATGCCATTCAACACTTTGAATGTTGTTGAACGATGTTGAACGAAAATAGAGACCAGCTCTATTCCGTTCAACACGTTTGGGCAACATCGTTCAACATTTGTTGAGCAATAAATGTTGCAAGATGTTGAACCATGTGTCATCGGCTTAAGGGAAAAAATGGCGGAAAGGCTTACTTCAGGTCAGTTCAATCGCTTTCAGTGCATGGAACGTGACCATGTTACAAGAGAAAAAGCAGTGAACGTGGAAACGAAATGGATCAGAGAGTGGACTTTTCGCTTTCTATGGCATTGGATTAACCAATGATTGAAAACAAAAACCATCTTGAAGGTAAAGGCACTTAGCGATACCGATGTGTTAGCGTCAAGGAATGCGAATGGTGTTCAAACAACTCACTTCACTTCCTCACTCTTTCGACATGCATCGAAATTTTTCGATACACCTTTTTCATTGCGTGATGGATTGATTTCAAAATTGCGCTTTTGATCTGAACTGGTGACGTAAAGGTATTGCTGAATCGGAAATTACCCAGATCTAAAACGAACCTTAATCTACCAAATGCACCATAGAAAACTGACCCAATGACCATCCTTACGTGACTGACAACAACTCAGTGGCAGGTAAATCAACTGAATGTCTTTGTAAATAACCTTTCCTGGAGAAAGGTAGTGGCATACTAAACTGAGCTTTGTAAATAATTTTGGAAATAAATTCATATTTCCTACGACTGTTGGTGGCAGAAAAACCTCTCTGGTCTGATATGAGATGATGCATTGCATGTAGTGGGCTTAAAACGTCTGTGTATTTCGCATGAAATCATGTCGGCTTTGATGCTACCTCTGTCATCGACTGAGCTTATCCTGCGTAGCTGGCGAGATATTTTATTGCGATAATATTGAAACAGACGGGATACAAATCTATGGCTGCTTCGTTGTGTTTTGGCTGCGGGTGAAAAAACTCACGCGGTAATATCCCGCAAGCTACGTAGGAAAGCCGAGCTGTGAATTTTCCTTCAGCCCAAGCAAGCCAAAATGAAGATGAGGACAAGACAAAAAGAACGCGAAAACAATATGAGTTATTTCTATTTGCAGTAAGAACGACCACAACTCCCAACTCCATACAACTTAAATACTAAGCCGCATTTTTATTTTCAGTAAGATTGAAGAGACAACAATGACCACAATTTCCAACTCCATACAACTTAAATACTAAATCACCCATCACATTGTGTATCATATCAAAATCTATTGGTTTGGCTGCTGAAGCACAACAATCTGTTTTGGCCTCGGCAAAGTGCCCACTATAAAGAGAAGACACTACGGCATTTGTTGTAATAAAACGACGAAAATAATTAATCCATCAGCGTGGTTTGAAGGCATGACTAAGAAAAATTGCAACACTGATAAAAATAGCTTTCGAGGGTGTATCAAGGATCAACAAAGTGACGTAAGCAGCCTTGCACTTGAAGTTTACCGAGGTTGTATAATGTCTCAGGCTAATTGTGGTCATCAACAAGTAGAAATATATATCTATTTGAAGTGTGGGTTAAAGACGAAAGATGTTTCTTATAGACACCCGAAAATGTCAGCCCTGCACCCAATGTGTTACTTCATATCTCAGTTGTTGGAGCATTGCACCGTCATCGCAGAGGTCATGAGTTCGAATCCCGTCGAAGTCAGCTGAATTTTTCAGGTGTCAATTGCTTTAAATAAGCGCAAGAGTCACTTTTCCCTTTTCAAGGCAGAAATACGTAGCGGGCCACAAAGCATTCACGGGCGATCCACCCTGTACGTTTTCCGAAACCACGTTAGCCTTTAAAAACTCCTTCAAATATTAACTGTTATGAGGATTAAGCCGGTGTGTTTATGTTACTCTCTCTATCATTCAGCGTTGATTCCATCGACATGCTAGCAAACACCTGTCGAAAAAAATGGCAGTCGGTCCCCCGAATCTCTCGTAAAATAATTTGGGAAGGGAATGGTTTGGATTAGACCAAGTCTACATCTTTTTTTTTTCTCGTCTAACTCGGCGCTTATTACTGAAAGCATCTCTAGAAGTACTTGCTCGCTTTGCTTCCAAAGCGACTGTCGAACGCACCGTTCAATAATCCGAGAATCAGTCACCGTAATAGTGTGATATACATAGCTTTGTCCAGGAGAGTCATTTCCCCTATCAAAAGATCTCAAAGGCCATGGGTTATTCAAGAAACTGGAGGGATGAAAAAAAGAATATCGAGAGATTGAGATAAGCAGAAGAGAAAACTGAGAGAAAATAGACAGGAGCCGGGTACATCTCAATTACGCTTGCTTGTACATTCATAACTTTAGTTCCCACTTGTATTAGCTTCACAGCCTTAAATACTCGGCATCGCTTCGATTGATAAAGATTATGCTGTATAGCTATGACAAGGAATTATTGTATTTCAGTAAATCAAAAATTTAAGTATTAAAAGCACTTTTCCCCTTGAGGCATGCGCTCAGTAGGAGTAAAACTCACTACTGCAGATCAGCTCGGTTTTATTGCATAGCAACTCGACGGTTGCTATGCAAGAGGAGAATGCCGCGGGAGAAGAGGGTCGACAACCAGTTATCGACAACCGACTAGTGGAAAGAAAGTGCTCACGCCACTGCGTCTTCCGCAGTCCTTGTACAACTACTTTTTTCCACATAAAACCAGATTCTGAAATTCCTAGCTTTGGGCCGGCCACCTTAAGCGACCTTGCTGTTTCGAGAGTACGTATTCAGTATTCATTTACGCACCGAACGAAAAGCAATTTCCTATAATCATTGATCTGAAAGGGAGGTTTCGGTATTGAATACGTCAGCGCAATCAATTGCATGTCACACCACGTCATTGTACCAGGTGCCGATTATTTGGGACTCCGTTGTTTTGAAGCTTTAAAAGTCCGATGTGAGATCTGTGACGTCGGTCCATCGGAAACAATATTTCTACTGAGATCTACACAATTCAAAATATACATTGAAAGGTATCCATATGTCGTTATTACAAATGCAGTTAAGAAGAATGCAGTACGGACTAGGCACGAAACAAAGTTGATGAGCGCTAGAAAATTTGACAAATCATTCATTTAAATACACTGCAGACACTGCAGAAATTGGTGTGTGTATTCAGTGTGGAGTGATCTTTCACTTTCTTCGGCTTTGTGAAGTTTTTGACGCAAAATGTGGACGTAATATTCCACGTGTTAGGACAGTTGCGTGTTCATTGTTAGATAGCAGTAAATCTTTCATCAAAATTCTTTCAATTTCTAATTTTTCTTGCCCCGTGCATCAGATCAAGATTAAACTTGCCTTCTTTTTTGTCGTGTTGCGTTATCATCTGCCCTTTCGATGCCCTTGGAATGAAAATGGTCCGGCGGCAAAAAATGAGTTAATTTAATAATTAATCAAGCCCACTACCGATGAGTGATTTTCTATAAATGGATACATTGACACTGTTGCAAAATTTATCGCCCACAGTGCGAAATCTTGCCTTGTCATGCTGATATCGGAATGAATCAGAGCTTATTTGTTAAAATAGGTTAAAAGATTCTTTTTCTATCTTGCATGAGAATCATGGAAAATAAAGCAAGTCACCACTGCCTTTTTTTGATCGGATAGTTGCGGTACCAGTATTTTAATCACAGACTCAAATAGCAGTCAGACGTGAAACGCGCAAAAAACAGTCTGACTGTTACTCATTTTTCACTGTGCAAACTAGCATTCTTTGCTGTCTCTGAAGAAATGGCCTCGGCAGTTATCTTTGATGTAGCCTATCTTGAAATCACTTAAAAATTGTCTGGAGCCTAAACGCTTTGTTACGATGGGTTTCGGAAATTTTCCGAGTGGCCATAAATTTTCCTTAGGCCTGTTCCACACGTCGTGCTACTGCCGTGCCGAACTCAAATGAAGTTGGCTTGGCAGTGGCACGACCAGAGCACGGCAGCGGTTTCAAACGTCCAAGCTAATACAGTCGCGCCAAATTCCAAAGACAAAACAAACCATCTATCCTGCGTAATAGTATGCAAATAATGCAAAATACATTAAATTAATTTATGAATTGAGTTCGGCGCAACAATACGCGGTTTGAAACCAAGTCGTGCTACTGCCGTGCGGCACGGCGGCACGGCAGGAGCATGGTTTCAAACGGCGTGCTACTGCCGTCCTTAAATCGAAATGACAATTTCATTTGAGTTCGGCACGGCAGTAGCACGGCGTTTGGAACAGGCCTTAGTACCGATTTAATACACTCACGTTCAGTGGTGTTCAGCAAAGTAAGTTCTTCATGCAATCATACCCGTTCACGTAAAAGGCTTATCAGCTGCACCTTGATTAAGCGTCATTTTAGAGCCGTTGGTAAGTTTACCCCCTTTTTCAGTTTGTGCACTTTCCCAAGGATTTTACATTTATACCTCTCTTGAAAAGATGTGAAATGAGAAGTAAACCAGCTCAGATAAAAATTGGACGAACGGGCTTTTTTACCCGCCCATCGAAAAACTAAGAGTAATTCGAGTCTCTTTGTCTCAGTTGCGGTTATTATCAGGCTGAGAGAGTTTAGATATTTTGAAACGATGTCGTAGATTTGCCACGTTTGATGATCTTGTATGAGCTAACGTATCTCCTGTTGAGGACGGTATTTTGAAATAGCATGAATTTCTCGAGGAAATAACCCAAGATACCGGCGTGGTTTCCGCAAGTTCTCGTGTATGCGAATTGACACGTGCACTGTCCGAAGTACTTACATATATATATATATATATATATATTAGATTATCGGATTTTCCCTTTTTAGGTTGTATATTTATGTCAGCATAATGGCGGAACTGTTTAGAGGGCAGAGATCAGACTGGGATCGTATTTTTACTGATTTTCGTAGTCCTAAATGAGAGTCAGCTGATCCTGTCCGGCTCGCAACTCTCTCAAAAAGCTCGAAGTTTATTTAATATTCCTAAACTGTTTTGATTAACTAAGTATGCGAACTTTCGACTCAAAGTAGGTCAATCCATGGGCTAATGGCTAAATTTGGTTAAAAATAGGTTTATCAGTCCGCTACTCCAAGCAACTGATTAGAAATCTGGAAAAGGAAAGGAACTTTATTTGTGTCTAGTTCTAGAGCTGGAGCACTAATTGGGGACACTGTAAACTTAAATCAACAAATTAACGCAGATCAAATGAGATGTTGGTCTTCGAGTAGCGGGAAAAACCGGAGCACCGGAAGAAAAACCTCTCGAAGCAGAGCACAACCCACACACATATGACGCAGAGTCTTGGAATTGAAACCCGGGCTACTTTGGTATCCCTGCGCGTACGGGGATAGCGGAAGGGCTGATCAATAAGTTATCCGAATTTTATTTTAAAACTCTGCTTAAATTTCCCAATGTTTTATGTTAGCATTTTATCAAGGGTTATGAGATGGGGCCCATGGTTTACAGTCCTTAGTATCCGAAAAGACTAGAGAGTCTTACCATTTGCGGATGTATTACAAAGGCAGCACTTCCTCCTCAGTTATTTAAAGACCCTGAGTATTGGTCCAGTTGTAGCTGAACGGCATTCATCATGGTACGGTCCGATGCTTATCGACTGAGGATCTCGCTCGGCGATCGCGGGCTTCCTTTCCCCCTTGAAACTGAAAGTTGACTAAAGATTGTTTGGTTTACTTGTCTTGTGAGTCAATTTTCTTGCATCGAACTTGACAGTGATTCAAGAAAAAAGGCATTGTAATTTTTTTCCTGACAACCACAAGATTGTGGCGATAGATAATTTAAGAAAAGCTTTTCCAGGTTTCCATTTCGATGAAATGGAACACTCTGTGGACTTTTCGCATTCTAGGGCATTGTATTAACCACTAATTTTAAACAAATCATCTTCATGCGAGTAGACACTTAGCAAGCAACCAATCTGGTATAGTAGCGTCAAGGAATGGTAATGGCAAAACACCGGCTCACTTCGCTTCGTCACTCTAAAGCCTCAGTGATACTCGGTTCAACATTTGTTGATCAACAAATGTTGCAGCTCTTGTTCAACAAATGTAGAACAGTGTGTCGTGTCATGTTGAATGTTGAAATATGCCATTCAACACTTTGAATGTTGTTGAACGATGTTGAGCGAAAATAGAGACCAGCTCTATTCTGTTCAACACGTTTGGGCAACATTGTTCAACATTTGTTGAGCAACAAATGTTGCAAGATGTTGAACCGTGAGTCATCGGCTTAAGGGAAAAAATGGCGGAAAGGCTTACTTCAGGTCAGTTCAATCGCTTTCAGTGCATGGAACGTGACCATATTGCAAGAGAAAAAGCAATGAACATGGAAATGAAATGGATCAGGGAGTAGACTTTTCGCTTTCTATGGCATTGGATTAACCAATTATTGAAAACAAAAACCATCTTGAAGGTAAAGGCACTTAGCGATACCAATGTGTTAGCGTCAAGGAATGCGAATGGTGTTCAAACAGCTCACTTCACTTCCTCACTCTTTCGACATGCATCGAAATTTTCTAACATAACTTTTTCATTGCGTGATGGATTGATTTCAAAATTGCGCTTTTGATCTGGACAGGTGACGTAAAGGTATTGCTGAATCGGAAGTTACCCAGATCTAAAACGAACCTTAATCTACCAAATGCACGATAGAAAACTGACACAATGACCATCCTTACGTGACTGACAACAACTCAGTGGCAGGTAAATCAACTGAATGGCTTTGTAAATAACCTTTCCTGGAGAAAGGTAGTGGCATACTAAACTGAGCTTTGCAAATACTTTTGGAAATAAATTCATATTTCTTACGACTATTGGTGACAGAAAAACCACTCTGGTCTGATACGAGATGATGCATTGCATGTAGTGCGCTTAAAACGTCTGTGTATTTCGCTTGAAATCATGTCGGCTTTGATGCTACCTCTCTCATCGACTGAGCTTATCCTGCGTAGCTGGCGAGATATTTTATTGCGAGAATATTGAAACAGACGGGATACAAATCTATGGCTGCTTCGTTGTGTTTTGGCTGCGAGTGAAAAAACGCACGCGGTAATATCCCGCAAGCTAGGTAGGAAAGCCGAGCTGTAAATTTTCCTTCAGCCCAAGCAAGCCAAAATGAAAATGAGGACAAGACAAAAAGTACGCGAAAACAATATGAGTTATTTCTATTTTCAGTAAGAACGACCACAACTCCCAACTCATACAACTTAAATACTAAGCCGTATTTCTATTTTCAGTAAGATTGAAGAGACAACAAGGACCACAATTTCCAACTCCATACAACTTAAAGACTAAACCACCCATCATATTGCATGTGTATCATATCACAATCTCAGGAGCTATTGGTTTGGCTGCTGAAGCACAACAATCTGTTTTGGCCTTGGCAAAGTGCCCACTATAAAGAGAAGACACTACTGCACTCTTATAATAAAACGACGAAAATAATTAATCCATCAGCGTGGTTTGAAGGCATGACTAAGCAAATTTGCAACACTGATAAAAATAGCTTTCGAGGGTGTATCAAGGATCAACAAAGTGACGTAAGCAGCCTTGCACTTGAAGTTTACCGAGGTTGTATAATGTCTCAGGCTAATTGTGGTCATCAACAAGTAGAAATATATATATTTGAAGTGTGGGTTTAAGACGAAAGAAGTTTCTTATAGACACCCGAAAATTTCATCAAAGCACCCAATGTGTTGCTTCATATCTCAGTTGTTGGAGCATTGCACCGTCATCGCAGAGGTCACGGGTTCGAATCCCGTCGAAGTCAGCTGAATTTTTCAGGTGTCAATTGCTTTAAATAAACGCAAAAGTCACTTTTCCCTTTTCAAGGCAGAAATACGTAGCGGGCCACAAAGCATTCACGGGCGATCCACCCTGTACGTTTTGCGAAACCACGTTAGCCTTTAAAAACTCCTTCAAATATCAACAGTTATAAGGATTAAGCCGGTGTGTTTATGTTACTCTCTCTATCATTCAGGGTTGATTCCATCGACATGCTAGCAAACACCTGTCGAGAAAAATGACAGTCGGTCCCCCGCATCTCTCGTAAAATAATTTGGGAAGGGAATGGTTTATATTAGACCAAGTGTACATCTTTTTTTTTCTCGTCTAACTCGGCGCTTATTACTGAAAGCATCTCTAGAAGTACTTGCTTGCTTTGCTTCCAAAGCGACTGTCGAACGCACTTCAATAATGCAAGAATCAGTCATCGTAATAGTGTGATATACATAGCTTTCTGCAGGAGAGTCATTTCCCCTATCGAAAGATCTCAAAGGCCATGGGTTATTTCTAAGAAGCTGGAGGGATGAAAAAAAGAATATCGAGAGATTGAGATAAGGAGAAGAGAAAACTGAGAGAAAATAGACAGGAGCCGGGTACATCTCAACTACGCTTGCTTGTACATTCATAATTTTAGTTCACATTTGTATAAGCTTCACAGCCTTAAATACTGGGCATCGCTTCGAATGATAAAGATTATTTATTGATCTATCTATCGCGGTTCTTCTTTTTTTTCTATATCAAGTCATCCTTATGTGCCTGCTTTTAAAAGGCGAAGTTTTACACTTAGAAACGACGTCGTTCGTTTATAAAGATGCCACGCGAATTCAGAAATCCGCAGGCCGATCTGATAAAGCCATGCCATCAATCAAGTCTTTGTTTACGTCTCCATGGATCATGGTCCAGAGATTCCGACGCGGAAATAAACACAGCTCATCACTGACAAAAACGGGCCTGTTGAGATTAATTGGAGTCCCTTCTTGTGACGACAAAGAATTCTTGTGGCTTTAACGCCCACTCTGATGAGAGCTTAATTTAAACTGTTTACGGAACTAACAGTGGAGTTCATCAGTACCTGAGAGTTGTTGTAGGAAGGCTTCATTTCCGGTTGTGAGTCACCGCACTTTGAGACTGCACCAAAGCGGGATTAAATTAATAGCAAGTCTTCTGCTAAAGTCATGATATGACAAATATCAGCAGGCTAAATAACACCTCCGTTTGTTAATTCCCAGCCAAATAATTTGGCTAAATGGTATGATAAATTCCAAATCTTCAGTAAACCGCTGATCAACTGCTGCAAATACAGTATGTAAGATAAACAGCAAGACGCTGAGATCTTTGCGAATGCTGTATAGCTATGACAAGGAATTATTGTATTTCAGTAAGTCAAAACGTTCAGTATTAAAAGCACTTTTCCCCTTAAGTCTTGCGCTCGGTGGGAGTAAAACTCACTACTGCATTCGCTCAGCTCGGTTTTGTTGCATAGCAACTCGACGGTTGCTATGCAAGACAGAGAATACCGCGGGAGAAGGGGGTCGACAACCAGTTTTCGGTTTAAAAATTTCATTTTGGTTTCATTTTACTAAAGAACTTACGGAACGTAATGAAGTTTATTTGTTGATGGTAACTTGAGGACCTCGGAAAAAAATTCGAGGGCGCCTTTGCACTAAGGAGTCGAATCTAGGACCTCGGATGTCCCGCTATCACTGATCCTTTGGAGACTCGTGGAAGCATAATAAATTTTACATGCACCGGGAGACTGAAGAAAATCAGAATTCTCGTATAATGAACTAGAAAAGGAACGAAGTAAACTTCAGCTAAATGCTTCATCATCCAGGAAATAAACTCGGGCAACAGATTGATGGAAAGAAAGTGCTCACGCCACTGCGTCATCCGCAGTCCTTGCACAAGTAATTTGTTTCCACAGAAAACCACATTCTGCAATACGCGACCTTGCTGTTTCGAGAGTACGTATTCAGTATTCATTTACGCATCGAACGAAAAACCATTTTCCACAATCATTGATCTGAAAGGTAGGTTTCGGTATTGAATACGTCAGCGCAATCAATCTACGGCATTTCATGTCACACCACGTCATTGTACCAGGTGCCAATTATTTTGAGACTCCGTTGTTTTGAAGGTCCAAAAGTTCGGTGTGAAATCTGTGACGTCGGTCCATCGGAAACAATATTTCTACTGAGACCTACACAATTCAAAATATACATTGAAAGGTATCCATATGTCGTTTATATTACAAATTCATTCAAGAAAAATGCAGTAGACTAGGCACGAAACAAAGATCATGAGCGCTAGAAAATTTCCCAAATCATTCTGCAGACACTGTAGAAATTAGTGTGTGTATTGCGGAGTGATCTTTCACTTTCTTCGGCTTTGTGACGTTTTTGACGCAAAATGTGTACGTAATATTCCACGTGTTAGGACAGTCGCGTGTTCATTGTTAGATAGCAGTAAATCTTTCAACAAAATTCTTTCAATTTCTAATTTATGTTGCCCCGTGCATCCCATCACGATTAATCAGGCCTTCTTTTTTATCGTGTTGCGTTATCATCTGCCCTTTCGATGCCCTTGGAATGAAAATGATCCGGCGGCAAAAATTGAGTTAATTTAATAATTAATCAAGCCCACTACCGATGAGTGATTTTCTATTAATGGATACATTGACACTGTTGCAAAATTTATCGCCCACAGTGCGAAATCTTTGCCTTGTCATGCTGATATCGGAATGAATCAGAACTTATTTGTTAAAATAGGTTAAAATATCTAAACTCTCTCAGCCTGACAATAACTGCGACTGAGACAAAGAGACTCGAAGTACTCTTAGTTTTTCGATGGGCGGGTAAAATTAAGCCCGTTTGTCCAATTTTTATCTGAGCTGGTTTACGTCTCACTTCACAGCTTTTCAAGAGAGATATTAATGTAAAATCCTTGGGAAAGTGCACAAACTGTAAAAAGGGGGTAAACTTACCTACGTCTCTAAAATGACGCTTAATCAAGCTGCAGCTGATAAGCGTTATACGCCTGAACGGGTATGACTGCCTGAATAACTTACTTTGCTGATCACCACGGAACGTGAGTGTATTGTCGCTACTAAGGAAAATTTATGACCACTCGGAAAATTTCCCAAACCCATTGTAACAAAGCGTTCAGGCTCCAGACAATTTTTAAGTGATTTCAAGATAGGCTACATCAAAGATAACTGCCGAGGCCATTTCTTCAGAGACAGCAAAGAATGCTAGTTTGCACAGTGAAAAATGAGTAACAGTCAGATTGTTTTTTGCGCGTTTCACGTCTGATTGCTATTTGAGTCTGTGATTAAAATACTGGTACCGCAACTATCCGATCAAAAAAAGGCAGTGGTGACTTGCTTTATTTTCCATGATTCTCATGCAAGATAGTAACAGAATCTTTTGAAACGATGTCGTAGATTTGTCACGTTCGATGATCTTGTATTCGCTAACGTATCACCTGTTAAAGAGGTATCATAATTTTGAAATAATATGAATTTCTCGAGGAAATAACCCAAGATACCGTCGTGGCTTCCGCAAAGTTCTCGTGTATGCGAATTGACATGTGCATTCACTCGAAGTACTTATATATATATATTAGATTGCCGGATTTTCCCTTTTTAGGTTATATATTTATGTCAGCATAATAAGGAGCCGTTTAGAGGGCAGAGATCAGACCGTGATCGTATTTTTACTGATTTTCGTAGCACTAAATGAGAGTCAGCTGATCTTGTCCGGATCTGGATCGGCTGTCAACTCTCTCAAAAAGATTATTTAAGATTCCTAAACTGTTTTGATTAACTAAGTATGCGAACTTTCGACTCAAAGTAGGGCAATCCATGGGCGAATGGCTAAATTTGGACAAATTATTAAATAGGTTTTTGCACTCCGCTAGTCCAAGCAAGGTGATTAGAAATCTGGAAAAGGAAAGGAACTTTATTTGTGTCTAGTTCTAGAGCTGGAGCACTAATTGGGGACGCTGTAAACTGAAATCAACAAATTAACGCAAATCGAGAAAACCGGAGCACCCGGAGAAAAACCTCTCAAAGCAGACAGTACAACCCACATACATCGGACACCGAGTCTGGGAATTGAAACTCGGCCCACTTTGGTATTCCTGCGCCCAAATGGATAGCGGAGGGGGTGATCAATAAGTTGTCCAAGTTTATTTTAAAACTCTACTTAAATTTCCTAATGTTTTCTCTGATGCAGTCATTCCTGGCTCAATTTGCACGACAGAGCCCAGACTTGTGAACAAATCGGAGCAACTACCTCATTTGCAGTTTGAAGTTAGTTTCGAGTTGTGCCTCGTTGTTGGAAAAACAGAGAATCAAGGAACGACTATCGAAGAGAAGTGCCAAAAGTAGTCTGCCTTTCACTGACTAAAGGTTCTTCCAACTAAACCACGAGTATGACGGCGATCTCTTAACAGCTCAAGCAACTCTTTTGAATCTGTGACGTCAATAATGCCGAAATGAAAACAACCCTAAGTAAAACACAAATAAAGCATGGAACAACGACACCTTGCCAGAATAAGTAACGTAAATGCTCACGTTTTGCGTCACTCACTGGGATTTCGAGCTGAGTCGATGCTGAATCGTTGAGCAAGACGACTCGCAATAATCACCCACACGCGGATCTATAATGTTTTTCGTTCCGGGTTCATTTCCGGGTTTTGTCCCTCGTATATCAATTTCACAAGGAATCCCCACTAAATCTCCCCCAGCAGAAAATGATGTCGGTTGACGTTCCACGACGCAAAGTGCGTGAAATCCATTGCTATGAAAATTTATTTCTTACTGGTTGGCGCGTAAGCATGTTTCGTGCTTGTAAAATTTTGGATATTCTCAAACATTTGCAGTTATTTGGGATGAAGAAATGTCACCGAACCTCGCCGCTCCTTTTGCTATACACGTAGTTATTTCGAAAACCTTCGGTAGAAGTCTTTATTTATTAAGGTCATTAACTCATTTAAATGAATAAATATTTCTTTCTGGTCGGCGCGCAAGCATATTTTGTGCTTGTAAAATGTTGGATATTCCCAAACATTTGCACTTATTTGGGATGAAGAAATATATCTTTTTAAATCTCACCGAACCTCGCCTTTTGCTATACATGCAGTTTTTTCGAAAACCTTCGGTAGAAATCTTTTTTAACAAAACATACCCGGTACGTACTCGATCATTCTCTTTATTTTCTGCTTTTGACACTTTTGTTCACAGAGCGTCGCCTCCAGCTCCAGTCGCCATGCAAATTAAATGGATGGATGGATCTATGTCGACGCGAATTAGGAGCCTGAAATTATTGTGTTTGGTTTTAGCGTTATCATCGTTTACAAGCTGAAATGAACGTGCTCTTCATTTTATTTCGATATAAATCGTGCAATTGGATTTCACAAGCGTTGTCTGCATACGCTTGTGTTATGAATAATTTAATTTCTAGAATATTCAAATGCGTGCCAGACAACGAGAATACAAATGTTTGTCGGTGGAAACGAAAAGGAAAAACTGCTTTTGCGCTAATCTTTTACCAAAAGAGCAATTGGTGAACGTAGTAAAAATGAAAGGCGAGTAATTGATGGCGAAATAACAACTTTACTCCGTTCAGAAACTGATGCCCTTTCGCCTGGGTTCTTCTAGATTTGCGTATGCACATCGCGTGTTTTGCCGTTGTCATGACACGTTCGCTGGTCAACCTTTCCACTGATTGGCCAGTTGTGTGTGATGAAGTTTTCTATTTATGGCCCTCAACGTAATACACTTGATGACCTTTATGAGTGCAAAGCGTCGAATGTATATAAAAGTCTGGGGCTTTCCCAAAAATAGCGGTGATTCTCAACGAAGACTGATCGAGGGAAAGACCGGTACGCTTTAAACAAAGGATTATTGGCGCGCGTGCTCAAATTCTTCCACGTGCTCTATCTTCAATAAAAATTGCTGGGTACAACATGCTGATGCGACATTTGAATTTATCACTGCCTATGGAAACAAACTCAACGCACGACGAAAGAAGTTTCTCAGTTGGAGCAGCAAATATGCCAGTTCCATATCACTTGGACGAGTCAGACAGCGACTCTATCGTAAGCGCTACATTTTCGCCCTGTATTACTTTTTCTCATCTGTGTTTCGCAGTGAAAAATGTAAAATATACAAGCATCAAAAAACGTGACATGAAATTGACGCACGTCATGTCCGCATAAATTTTCCCAAATAATTGGTACTAGTAAAATATAAACGATTTCAGAAGACAAGGACGTTTTTTGATGCATGAGAAATTATTGAGGCACGACTGATTTTGTTCCAAAATGAGTGCGCTGATTCATCCCTAACACGGTGTCAGTTTTCTATCGCTGTTGAAGTTATGCAACAAAGGACTTCATCTGAGTCGACAATAAATGTTTACATGAAATTACTTTTTTGTGGCTAAGAATCTACGGGCATCAAAGATGGACGTTTTTTCAAATAATAACCAACGAATTTGGCGTTTGTCTTCGAAAACTGTAACTTTTTCGTATTTTCGTATCGTTGATTTCGCAATTGCATGACGATATTCAGAAAATAAATATTACTTGCTCTCGTCCAAAGTCGGAATTAAAAATATTGAAGGAATATATGTTTTCTCTTTTGACAACCAGGTCTCAAGCGAAGATGCGAATTACGCAGAATTAATAAACGCTTCCGTACCGATGAAGAACATTGGGCCAAAAGAAGACGTGAAGTTAGGACTTTTGAACGCCATACGATCAAGAAGAGTCGCTCAAGGACTAGAAGGAATGCCTGCCATCGAAGCCAAGCGACCGAAAATTGAGACGGTAGGTTGTCTAACGTGGGCATAAACGAAATGTTTCTCTCATATTTCCAATTTCCATGTTGTTGTATTGCGGTTTTGAAACAATAGGTATGATAATTTGTGGTTTTCCGTCATTAAATTCACATGTCATTCAAGGTCACGTACTTTCTCGTTTTAGTTGTCATTTGAAGAGCAGGAAAAAAGAAGAATTAGACGAGAACGAAACAAAGTGGCAGCTTTTAAATGCAGGCAGCGTAGGAAGGAACACCTGCAGAAGTTACAAGAGGTAAGAATTTCAAAAAGTGAGTTATTTGGGATAAAAATCGCATGGAAATCGTATTTATTTTGAGTTTATGTCACGCTCCGTCGTCGGGTGTTTCACATGATTAACGTCACTTCCGGTTTTGGCGGAATCCAATGTGAGATGCTGTAAACACTCGGATGGGTGGAAATGAAGCATTGAAGATAAAATGTTTTTGGGAATGAAATAAATTTCTATTGTTCCTGGCAAGTGTCCACAATAGATGGACTCAATAATAAACGGTTAAGGCAAAACAAAAGAAAGCAAAATATATTTTCCTTTATTTGCGAGGGTGGAGCCGTCTTTCCGACGCGTTTGCTGTAATCGGTACCCTTTTTAATCCTATCCGATGAGAAGTTGATTTCTTGAAAAATGATTAGTAAGAAATGTGAAACATCAAATTCGGCGATTTTGCTTTGTGCATGGCATTATTCTTGATAATAAAAATGGTTGCTAGAACTATTTTGGGTGGCCCCACCCTCAATGAAGAATGACCAAATTCGGACATCGCGAACGCCTTGGTTCGCTTGTGACAGTGGTGTTATCGTTTGATGTCTGGAGCAACAATATCCAAACATTTACTCGAAATATGTTATCAGTTGAGTTAATAATATTCCGCATTCAGAAATACCTAAATCGAGTTTATTTGTTATCAGGAAAGTGACGAACTGAACAGCGAAAAAAGTGCTCTCGAAAGAGAACTTCTGGCACTCAAGGCACAAAAAGAACAGTTAGAAAGCATGTTTCAAAGACACAAATGTATCATGAAGGATGCGAAATCAAACGAAGTTAAAACTACAGAAGTCAAGACAGAGGCGAAGTCTTCACACGCATGCTCAGCTGAAATGAAGCCGACAACAACTCCCACAAGCTCTTCCGCAGATTCAGTAAAAGCCTGAAAGAAAGTGGAATCAAAATTGCCAACAAAGAATCTGCTTAACCTTTGTGAACACAATATATCTTCAGAAAAAAAGAGGAGTACATATTGTAACACTGATTTTAGCAAGTGTGAACGCTTCAGGGTTGTCCAGACAATAATAATTATTGGCACCGCTTTTGATTGAAGACTGCATGGGTCGTCTGTGGCAGTGAGGTTTTGTTGAGGCTCCAGACAGGGGCAGAAAAATCGAGAACATTGTGTTGTTTTAGTCTCCTCACTAAAGATGCATTCAGCTTTTTAGATTTCGCTTAATGAAGTAAAAAGAATACATGCGTTTGTTTCATGAAGTGTGGTCTTAGTAGCAGTGTGGGAAGTAACAATCATACTACGTTAAATTTTAACTTATTTGTAAGTAGAGAAAAAGTCAGTTGAGATTAATTAACGATGGCTGAAGAAGGCTGTTTAACTTTCGTTTCCGTTTCGCAAGCGCCGAGAACTAATGAAATTGCTCGGGATCGACTCAGTCCAGTCGACAGGGGCACCCAACGAGAATATAGTTCAAAACCTCTTAAACATAGCATTGTTAAACGTATTTTAGTATTTAACCGGTAGATATAGGCATATTTTTATCCCCTATAAATTTTTCATCTGTTCGGATTTCCTAGCTGAATGTGTAGTGAGTGATTCGAAAACTTACCTTTTCGAAAATTTCAGCCAGAAAAAAGGCTCCCAAAAATTATAGATGACCTTTTTAAGGTAAAAATCCGTTAAAAATGGACAATTATACCATGCTTTAGATGTTCGAAAATCCTAGGACAGGCAGGCAAGCAAGGAATTTTACAACAAATGTTTCGAAAATTCTAGATCTCAAAGCGTCTTCCGAACAGATATTTTTCGAAATTTGATATGGGTGCCCCTGAGTCGATCGCTCGGCTCGTCCGCTTTCGGAAAGGAAATGTTTGATTGGACGTTATTTATCACGAAGTTTTAATTCGACAAGAATAGCATGGCATTCGTCTTCTCCAGAAAGACAATAGGCTGTAACAGGTTATGAATGTTGTATTAATGTATTTATGCTTTTTCGTTTCGCTGTCTCGATGATCAGTCTAGTTTTCGAATCGAAAACCAGCTGAGACGAAGACAGACAGATCGAAAAAATCTATAGGTAGAAAGTCACGGAACAAATTTGATGTTAACTGTGAACGAGCAGAAAAATTCAGTATTCACGATAAACGAAGTGTAAATTGGTCGACTAGGTATAGAATGGTATTTGTCAGTAGATAATGAAATGTAATATTCCTGACTTCTGACCTTATTTTCTTTTAATATATTTATTCCTTCTATTAACTATTTTACTGAGTGAGGCATTTTTGAAATGTCGTGGCAAAATAGAGTGACTATACCGTGTATTCTAAAGCATTATTCTTTAACATAGATAATTTATTGTAACAATTCAAACAGATTGTACTTTTAATAATATTGAAGTTTGTTAATATCGTTTAGTTTTCGAGTTCTGGTAGACGAAGCTATTAGAAGTTGTTATATTGTTTGTCTAAAAACACCCTTTGAAAAATATTCAAGTAGAAAGTTAATTTATTGTAGCCGGCGGGACAAAATAGTCAAACTTGTTCAAACGTTACTGAATTAAAGATGATAATAAACTTGTTTTGGTTTAGTTTGTAACCTTTGGTCATCAACGACGGTATTTTCTGCATGGAATCATGAAGCTTTTGAAAGAAAGTGAAACGACAACGGTTGAGTAATGCTGAAACTGGGAAAGGTTCTTCAATTACATTTTCGTTTCATAACTCAGTTAGAGTGAATATTTAGTCATTTCCCCCTCCTCAAGCCTGGAGTGCTTCTAATTTCGTTTCTACATCCCCTTATGCAACAACGGCTATGGGAACTCTTAAAAGTCCAGTTTCCTCTTCGAGATAACTCTCCAGGCTGAATCACGTACACGAATCCCTCCGCTTTTCTTCCGGAATTCCCTTGACAAAATGAAACGAGCGATCATGTCAGCAAAAGTTAAAAATGAATTCTTTGATTGCACCTTACGTTACAGAGGCCATGTCGGTGAGAGCGCTTAGGCGCCGTAAGAGATCTCTCTCTATCTCCGGAGATCCATCCTCGGATGCAAAATCCCGACACAATGAACAATGAAAATTTTCCCTCTGATTTGACATTTCGTTTGATTGAAATGACGCTTGATTTTATAATTTCGAGCTTTTAAATACTCAGGACGCTTCTGATCGGCCAGACCGGGTATTTGGAAAGACTAGTCTACAACACCTTCAGATAAACAGACCTAAACACACTTTGAGGATGATATACATTCCTCCAGAAGTGTTTCTTCAAATTGCTGCCTTTTCTCTGCAAACTGACGGGTCTGGCCAGCCATTTCTCACACAAGGAAAGCCCCTTTAGATTCGAAGTAATTTTCACTCAGAGAGCACTCGTCTGTCTGTCTGAGCTGTTTCAGTTCTCTGTTGATTTGCTGGCCGGTTTTTTTTTTTCGGAACCGGTTTGCTCCGCCGACCATTTGCTAACCTAGGGCCCGTTTCTCGAGCGGTCCCGAAACTTTGCGGGCCATTCCAGTTCGGGTGCCACAACTCCCTTTGTATCTCAAGAACAGAGAGGGTTTAAGTCATCAAACTTCACAGTCATTTTGCTTTTTGTTACCTTGAAAACATGTTAAATGATCGGCTTTCCACAACAAGCGGTTGTCAGCGGTCGGTCCCGAAAAGTTTTCGGGACTTTCGAAAAACGGGCCCCTGGTTTGAGCAATTTTTCTGTATAATTTACTGAATATCGCCAAAGAAATGAGTGCTCATTGCTATATTTTAAACAGCAGTCTCTGTCTTGTGTGTATGGATCGATCGCTTATATCATAATTCTCAATCTATATGCATTTCTTTCAGATCGAATAATATAACCTTTGAATAATTTTTTCCAGTTGGCTTTGTTGAACCAATTTGTACTTAAAAAGTGATATTAGTTCTTTGAGAAGAATCATTGACCAAAACTTTTGATCTTTAAAAAAATTTTCTTCCTTCTAAATTTAGAAGCATCGTTGAAGTAAAAAGGTGTGTAATTTCCTACATGTCCGGCGTTTTTTAGCTAAAATGTCAACCATTCAGGCTGGAATGAGGGAGTGATGTCATTGACATTCCTCATTAGATGTGCATTCCTCAAATGACGTCATTCTGGTTTTCTAGACAAAGACCACCCCCCACCCCCTAGCGCCACACAAAACAAAAAAAACCCATAACCTCGTTGATTCATTTGTTATTTTTTGTCACTGGAATCTGGCAACATCGCGGCGGTGGCTCTCCGGCGGCAAGACAGACATCTTTCATACTAATAAAACCATAAATAAATGAAAGACAGAGTGCGGCTACCCACACTGTTTTAAAAGTATTTCCTTGTCTTTCTTTCCGTAGCATTCCATGAGTTTCAACAAACTGACTGTTAATTAATTATACAGAGCAATTCTATTTTAAGTAATCCTTAAAAGACCATACCCGAACAAATGAAAGCTTTCCTATCATGCATGACAAATTGACTTCAAAAGGTAAAAAGAACTTGTCAAACTTAGTTAAGCAAGTATGTGTATGCTTGCCATGTTTATCCTTATATTTTTTCAGTTAAAATGTCCAGAGAGCTAAACTGCCTTGCAGAAGGACAATTAATTGAAAAATGCGTGCTCGTAAATGCTTGTTTACAAGTGGGTCTTGTGACAAATTAAATCCTAAAAATAGTTATTTGCGCGATTGTTTGTGGTTTTTACAAATTACTCGTAATTACTAATAGTTAATTGATTGTGGAATCATGCATGTAGTGAATTCCTTCCATTCCTCGTTATTTAACAGAAACTTACTATTAAAGTCGAGTGCTTGACTTGACGTACTCGGGGCGGATCTTCGCATTCTAGTTCATTCTATGTTGTTGACAAAAAGTTCCTCTGTTTTAGTATAGAAAGGGAGGAAAAGAAAGTGCAGGGACACCCAACGAGGATATAGTTCAAAATCACCTAAGCATAGCATTGTTAAACATATTTTGGTATTCAAATGATAGATATAGGAATATTTTTATCCCCTAAAAAGTTTTCATCTGTTCGGACTTCCTAGCTGAAAATCTAGTGATCCGTAAATTATAGGGATCAAAACTTACCTTTTCGAAAATTTCAGCCAGAAAAAAGGCTCCCGAAAATTCTAGGTGGCCTTTTAGGGTAAAAATCCGCTAAAAATGGGCAATTACCGGTATACCATTTTTTAGATGTTCGAAAATCCTAGAACAGGCAGGCAAGCAAGAAATTTTAAACAAATGTTCCAAAAATTCTAGATCTCAAATCGTCTTCCGAACAGATATTTTCCGAAAATTGACGTTGGGTGCCCCTGAAAGTGTTTTCCGATTTTTTTAAAACGACTTCCCGAAATCTTGAATAAATATATGACATTGTTTACTACGTTGTTAACAGAAGGTAAAAGATAGTCTGTTGAGGGATTCAGCTCGTTGTGCGACTGTGTTCGATTTCAATGACTGCGAAGTTTCAAAGTTCAAGCAACAGAGGAATCTTTGTTGACATTTTTTGCCTCAAGGCTTTCGTTTTCAAATCAGTCGGCCAAGAATAAAGTACTGAATATTGCTGGAAAGTGCATTGCTATAATGAACTATTTCTGAAAATTTGAATTTGGTATTGACTGATCTGAGCAATGATGCTTTGAAAATTCCAAAAAGGTCATTAGCGCTTTTGCCACCCAAGCATTTATCAGTTTTTGATGGCTGATAAGTGTCTCGTTATTAAAGATAAAAGGATTAAAACTAGAGATTTAAAGGGCAGATTCTTATCTCTTCCAAGAATGTTGGTCAGGTAATTAAGCGTAACTGTGCAAGGAATTACTAGCGTAGCAAAACAGAGGCACCGGATCTTGGTGATGGATCTAACAGTCTAACAGTGGCATAAAAATTACCAAAAAAGGAAACGAACAAACAACAGTGAACATTCACTTTGAAGGAATCAGGAATATATTGTATTTCCAAAGAAACACCCATTTCTTTTATAAGGGTTTTACCAGCAGTGACAACTGAAACGCCACAATTTAAATAGGAAAAGGTTAGATAAGCCCTAGATGACGGACCGAACTCGCTATCCGGAAAAAAATGCCTAGCGGAATATTTTGCGTCAAAGAAAGCCTTATGACGTATAAATAACGCTGTAAAATAATTCCTGAAATATTTTAACGACACACCTCTAGGAGAAAATGCACCGAAGAATAAATACTTCCGAATTTTTGTGGAGCAAAAAGGAGATCAGTCGATTTTGTTAAGTGTCAAAATCTTCTCCCAAATGGATTTTATTTTTAGCTTTTACATTAAACCCCCAGGCGATAAGTTCACCCAACACAGCGAAGCTCCAATTGAGAGGGATGGCGCAGTGGTGAGAGCACTCGCCTCCTGTGGCCCGGGTTCGATTTTCAGATCCTGAGTCATATGTGTATTATTATTATTATTATTATTATTATTATTATTATTGTACTTTGCCCCTTCCAACGAAAGACCACAACGGTGAGATATCCGTGCCCTACTCTCTGTGAGTGGAGTGTGAGGGTTCCATACTGCTTGTGAACAAGAGTTGCGAAATGGGACCTACCGTTTATCGTCTTTATCCGAGAAG
>NC_090880.1:23082648-23085148 GCF_036669935.1 Montipora foliosa
TTATTGGACCCCTCCGTGAAAATGATGATGAAGTGACAAACACAAAGCTTAGTGGTCAGGGCATACATCTGTTAGCGATATAAGAGCTTACTTTCCAAACCCAGAGAAATTCTCCTCCTGGACAAGATTCCGTCGTGTCCTGGGGTGGATTTGTCGTTTCGTCGAAAACTGTAAAAGAAAGGCAAAGTATTGCGTTCTGTCGTCTCTTACTGTCACAGAAACTCACAACGCAGAGATGATCGCTGTGCTAAAAAGTCATAGAGACTCGTTTCATCTTGACATTGAAGCCTTAAGAGCAAACAAGCGACTACCAGTTAGAAGCAGACTCAGCGCCCTTAACCCCTACGTCGATGAAGCAGAATGCTTGAGAGTAGGCGGTCGCCTACGTAAAGCCCCCATTCCTGAAGAGACTCGATACCCTTTGATACTGGATCCGAAGCACGAGATAACGCGTCTAATTGTAATGCACAATCACCTCCGTTTGTAATGTACAAGTAACAAGCACGAAAGAGGTGGAAGCACGCACAAGTTATGACCCAACACTTTTGGAAACGTTGGCTCCGGGAATACCTACCAGCGTTGTCGGAACGCCTGAAGTGGAAGAAGGATGCTCGTAATGTTTGTGAAGGAGATCTTGTACTGGTCGTCGACGAGAACTCCCTTCGTGGGTGTTGGTCGTTAGAACGTGTGCTAAGAGCGCTCCCTGGGGACGACGGGAGAGTAAGAGCAGCCGAAGTTCGCACCAAGACCGGTACCTACACCCGACCTGTCGTTAAACTGTGTTTACTTGAGAGTGCGAAGTAGTATTCGTCGCCTAGCCCCGCCGTCGAACACGAGGGGGAGGATGTTCGAGCCAAGATTCGGGCACGCTGAGACGTTGCGTTACCTTGGTACTGTTTGAGTTTGTGTTATATTACGTCGTTGTCGTTTGTTGAGAATAAATCGTCTCGAAAGGTTACCGTTTTTGTCGCCTTGAAACTACGTGAAATCGTCCGGAACAGCATATGCAAATGGTTAGACTATCTCCTAGTCTTCTCGGATAAGGACGATAAACCATAGGCCCCTTCTCACAACCCTTCAATGTTCATAATCCTGTGGGACGTAAAAAAACCCACACACTATTTGCAAAAAGCGGGACATGGAGTTGCCGGAATTGTGGTCTGTTCTCTGTGGTGTATCATGGTTGGTAGGGCAGATGCTCGGAGATACTAGCTACACTAAGCTACTCTAAAATCCGAGGGTATATAAAGATATATGATATGATAAATTTGCCTTTTATTGCGAGTCCTTCGGAACCGATTTTAGAAAACAATCAAGAGCTCTGTATGGCGACTCACTGGTTTGTTGACGAGATGACTCCAAAAATGATTTCATGTATCGGCTGTTTGGGATAGCTGGCCACAAGCATGACGTTTGTATTTAGATCACTAATTAACATCTCTTCAGGAAAGGTGAGGACAAAAAACACATTTGTTGACAAAATTCTTTTTATCATTTAAATGTGCCAACGGAACAAGACAACACTTTATTTCGACAGTTTCTAAGCTCAATTTGGCACATCAAATAACATTTGGGCACAAAAAAAGTCGGCTTTATCCGTGACAAGCTACCCGGCCACGAAAGAACCTCGTGGGTGATTATCGCGTAATCATGATCAACTCAATTGAAACCAATCAGCGCAGAGAACTTTCAATAATCGCCTATACAATTATACTAAAACACGATATACTTTGATACTTTGATACTTTGAAATTAGCTAATTTTTCTAAACAAATAGGGGATTTTGAAAGGTAATCGTCAAAAGTTTAATTAATTAATGTAACTCGAAAAGAAAGCCTGTTCAACTCAGTTTTTCATTACAAATGAATGAAGGGGTAGTTTCTAAAGAAACTGTGGTGCTACGTCGGTGGGGAAGTAGTATACAAAAATTTGGTTTTATCAACGGAGTTGATAATGTAAATTGACCACCGTACAGAGATTCTAAAAGCTGACGTCTCGAGCGTTAGCCCTTCGTCAGAGCGAATCCGAAGGGCTAACGCTCGAAACATCACCTTTTAGAATCTCTGTACGGTGGTCAATTTTACATTATCAACTCCGTTGATACAGCCAAAATTTCATTACAAAGCCTATCTCATGGGATTTTAGAATGCGCGTGTGTTCAATGTAACAAATGAGGGTTCCGTAAGCTCCGATTCAGAGGCGAAGCTAGGAACATAGAGTACTCCTTCTTGATGGCAGGATTTAAATTAGAATGATAGCTTTTGTTGAAGTGAGGAAAAGAGGGCTGCAAATTGCTTATAAAATTACAGGTCAGAGAAATTCGTTGATATAGGTATATTCTTCGCGATTTGAAATAGGCAAGGAAAAGAAAAAAATTGGGCAAGCTGATTTATTTATTTGATACATTTATTTTGAAACATTTTCTTTCCAGACAGACCAACACGAGTCTGTGAAAATCTCTTCTTTTTGCGTTCGACAGTAGAACACAATTTCAATCTTG
>NC_090880.1:23087648-23090148 GCF_036669935.1 Montipora foliosa
AAGTGTCGATCGAGATTAAAGGGGCTAGGTCACGCAATTTGTAGGCAATTTCAGCACTGATCGAATGGTAATAACTGTTCAAAACTATAGAAGAACTCTAACAAAACGCAGGGAAGCCAAGAAGAGACATGGATTGACAAAACTGGAGAGGATTGAAATGGATTGAAAAATGGATTGGGTAAATTTGAAAAACGTCAGCCCACCTATTTTCAAATTTATATCAGTCCATATCAAAATGTCATTTACACAGCTGGAAATCATTCTCAGTTGTTGTGTGGCCGTGATTTTGCAAATGAAAGACTCTTGCTCTGCCAATTTGACGTTTAGAGCTCATAATTAACAAAATTAAACAAAGTTACCTAAAATAGCGTGACCTGGCTCCTTTAAGAAAATGCCATCAGCAACAAAATTTGCGACAAGAAAACAACATTAATTTTGTGCTGCGAATATAAAAAATTACCATCAGCGAAACACATGGTGGGATATTTTTTCTACGTTTATTTTTCGATTTCACTTTTGGCTGTTCAAATAAATAGCGATTTACGACTCTGAAATGTTTTCAGACGGAGGTCTTGTCAGATAAAACTGGAAAGTCATTACAAAAATTAAACTACTTTTACTCCGTGCCTTCAAGGCTCTCCCACTGAAGTCCAGGTTTTTTTTTCAATTTAGCCAAATAGTGGGAGGTCTGGTGACGAGAAATAAGAGTGAGCGAAATTGAAAAGGCCCCAAAATATCTCACAGGTACCAGCAGAGCAATCACAACGTTCGTCAAACGATCTTGTGTTCGTTACTTGTCAACCTGGTCAACTTTTGTCCCACTTCTGACAGCTGCAAAAAACAAAAGCATTTCTGTCTTTGTTTTGCCAGACTGTGCTTCAGGCATCCCTTTTACTTCTCTGTAGAAACAAAAGAGCCAACAGACAAGGATTAGATCATCTCTGCTTGCAATCTCGTAACCTCTTCTAGAACAGTTAATGTATCGTTAAACCGACCAATCAAAGCCCAGTTGACCTTATTCGAGGAACGTTAGAACATCTCTCTGTGTGTTCATGGGACAACATTGTAAAGATTCCGGGGGAATCATATTTGGGCCTCCGTTTTGCCCTTAAACGGAGGCCTGGGGAATAAAGGATTTCTTATGGAAGCCACGGTTCCTGTTGCACCAGACTTCGAGGAGGTAGATTGTTTTTATCCTTGCATTGATCTAGAATCGTTAGTTAGCGAATAGTTGTGCGGATCACAAAGCAATGATCGCGTAAGGCTATGATGATTTAACCTAACATTGAAAATGGTTATCAGGGTCCTCACTCAGCGCTAACTTGAATTGAAAGAAATTCAGTCCATGTATCTTCTGTACGCAAATCAAAGAGAGCTCGTTGATCTGGGATTTGGGCAGTTCTAATTACACGGTTGAGTTGCTAATGTGTTCCACGTTTGACAGAATATTCCAAAGAAGTTTCGCCGGGTACCAGAAATGACGTTTTCATAATTTATGATGAGCATCAATTTTGAAGCTGAGACCCATCAAAGAAGCCGGGGCGAACGCTGTTGACAGCGTTTTGCACGCTTGTCGAACTAATACTCTCTTTGAGATTACCATTTCATTCCACAGGATTACACTCCTATGGCTCATGGCTTCTCTTCAACGTCAACAGATTTGTCGAAGTTGATGGAAATCCATCAGCCCACAAATTTCCACCTGTTTGATATGCAAACAAAACCTGAGCTGAGGTGCAGCATTGAAGATGGTTCGGAGGAGGTCGACATGGAATACGTGATGGAACTGCCGTTTGAATGCGACAATGGAAATGAAGTGGTTAGTCTTTAACTTAAAAGTATATCTCTATAAATGAAAGCTGGTTTAACCACCCAGGTTAAAAGTTGGCTTTGTGCGGCGAATCAGCGCAGGCGCAATAGTGAGAGCATTTTAAACACCGGGTTCGATTGCCCGTGTCGGCTTCATATTTGAGTGAGTTTTTGGTTCTCCACTCGGACTCAATGCATTAGTTGCTTTTCTCCAAGTTCTTCGCTTAAAGGGGCTATGTCACGCAAAATGATGTAATTTCATGACACCAAAAATTCCCAAAACGTAGAATGAAACATTGCAATAACCACTTAAGACTGTTGAAATACAGCAAAAAAAAAAAAAAAAAAAAAGAAAAAAGAAAAGCAGATGGATGGACATCGCAAATGGACAAGATTGAAACAGATTGCATTTGGGTAATCATGAAAAAAGTCGGCCTGACGTTTTTCAAGTTTATGGCAAATCGCCATGATAATGTCCGTTTTTGCTCATAATCATCTTGTTTGTGATGTAACAAAAATTTTATCAGTAGAGAAATTCTTCATTACCATTTTCGAGTTTAAACTCGTGATTAACTAGAAATTTCCCAAATAATTTGACATAGCCCCTTTAAAACTAAATTGATTTCCTTCCATTGGGTTGTTAGTCTCTTTGATAAGTAGAGCACTATGCTTATCATTATTGCTATTATTA